>NC_034009.1:21029902-21149072 GCF_000346465.2 Prunus persica
TAAACGTACAATATAATAGCAATCTGTCAGGAATACAACATGTTGTAGCAATGCAACCGAAATTATGCAAATTTAAAAGAATTCCCATTCAACATAACACGAAACCTACCACGAATAAAAGTAGAGTTTACATGACCTACCAAAGCAACACAAATCATATTGTCTAAGATACATTGCGCAATGGAATATTGTTTTTACAAGTGCTTTTATTGTGGCCTGCGGAACCGCACCTTGAGCACTTTCTTCTAATGGTGCCATCTCCTTGTGAGGGAATTCTTATCTTCTTTCGTCTGCCTGGCATGACCCTTGCCATGGGAGGCAGCACAACTCGACTTCGAACATCTTCAGGAATATCCCACATTCCGTGAGGTTGTACTGGGTAGATGCTATCCAAATAAGCATCCATCCAGGTTTTCCGAGTGTAATACCGAGAAGCCTTTGAGTATACATTTACTTTCAAGAAGCGGCAAACTGCAACTACATGCTTGCAAGGTAGCTGCTCAAGCTGAAACTTTCTACAACTACAACTGTTGTTCGTCAAATCTACGAGGCCGTCCTTATCACCGTCCAAAACATTAAACTGTGCATGATTTAATTTAACCACATTCATCCTTGTAGCATCCTCCAACCTGTTCCTCAACTTCTTCTCTCCGAAATTAGGGCACAATGTTGTTGTGCAATTCAAAGCCAACTCACGACGTTCGATGAACCATTTCACAAGGAGATTAACAATTTCCCCTATCAAATGAACCATTGGCAGCATCCTTGCAAACCTAAGGACTGAGTTGATTGACTCCGCAATATTTGTTGTCATTACATTGTAGCGGCGTCCATCCATGTGAGCTCTAGACCACTTATGTGACCCTGCCTCTTCAAGATATTGAGCAACGTGTTCCTTTCGCTTGATGTTGCGAAAATGACAATCAAATTCAGCAATGGAATAAGATTTCGCAGCCTGCTCAAAGTGCATAAGTATGTGATCACGCTTTTTCAACTTGCAAATGCGTTTCATGTTCCCCTTCATATGATAAAAGCATATGCCATGTTGTGCAGTTGGAAAAATTTTGTTCCACACATTCTCTATGCTAACATTGCGATCAGAAATAATAACAAGATTGGGACACTCACCAATGGCTTCATGAAGTTTAGTGAAAAACCAATGCCATGATGCATCCGTCTCCAAATCCCCGATCCCAAAAGCAAGAGGATATATATTTCGATTACCATCGAATGCATTTGCTACAAACATAACACCCTTGTACTTGGATTTTAAATGAGTGGCATCCACGGCTATCACTGAGCGCATGGAAGAACGGAACCCTCTAATACATGCGCCAACCGCCATAAATAAATACACAAAGTGATTGTTCTCATCAGTTTGGATGTGTGTTTTTGTGCCGGGATTCATACGCTCCAATTCATAGCAATAAGCTGGAAGGATATAATATGCCTCCTCCGCTGATCCTCTAATGGACAATAGAGCTAACTCCCTTGCTTTCCAAGCTTTCGAATAATGGATGGTGCAACCAAAGCTGTGTTTCACATCTCTCATAATGTCACTTGGTGTGTATATTGTCCGAGAATCCTTCAACTTCCTTTTAAGTGAAGTGGCTACAAGTGCTACGGTTGCTTGACGATGCTTGTCACTTACGAACCTCAAATCACATTCATGGACAGTTGTACACCTCACAATCATGAAGCTGTATTCTCCAATTCTCGATGCTCGGACCCGCCATGGGCATGGACGTTGACAACAAACCACAAGCAACCTCTTAGTGCAAGAGAATTGCACCTTAAATTCAAAGTGGCCTCTTAATGTCGTGAACCGTAACTCCGTCAACAATGCTTTCTTACTAGAGAAAATTTGCCCAACTGTAATTTTCGGATTCCAATCACTTCGTGAAAACCCGCTATCCAAATATGCTTCTTCATCATTTACACCGGCTTCATTGTACCAGTTTTGTTCACCCATTTGACTCCAATAATGTTGACGAGTGGGTTCAGATTCTCCTCCTAAACGCATTATTGGCAACTGGGTAGCTGTATTCAAGCAGCCCAAATTATGAGGGGCAGAGTACACTGACACTTCATTTCTTTCAGTATCATTATCACCACCATGCATCTCCTCCACCTCGCTAAAATCAATCATATCCATAAAATCTGTCCCTACTTCACCTCCCACGTCAGTGACATTTTTATTATTCCAAGTTACTTCATTGCTTTCAACAATGGCAACTGAAGAATGACCCATCCGACTACTATCTGTCGTGATATGCGTACTATGAACTACATCATTTGTCAGTCCTTTATCTTCTATACTCACGAGTAAGGGAGCTAGTTTTGAAGGTGTTACCTCGGAATTGTACTTCATAAAAAAATTGACATCATCATCGTCCTCAATCTTTATGTGCTTCCACTCATTTGAGGCCACCAAAACTGAGAATTTTAAGCAAACCTTGTCTTCCCTGCTGTTTATATTACCAATCTGATGCACACGGTCCAACAGTTCAGCAAATTTGATAGTCCGTGGAACTATTAAGCCTTTTGAGTCACCCCCTTCGTATTTACACATCTTCTTCGAGGTTGCCCATTTTCCATTGTAGCACACGAGAATAACAATTGTCTCCATTTCTGACCATGACAAAACAACATTTCATTAACCCAATATAACCACAATAACCATACAATACAATAGCAATATAAACACAATATAACAGCAATATAGAAGCAATATAATGTCAATATAACAGCAATACGACAGTAAAATAAGATGAACACAACAGCACTACACCAGTAACACATTAGAATCACACTATACAGATCTACTACATCAAATGGAAAATCCCAAGTTTCAAGATTCACATATCCAGACCAATCTAAATGCAATTGGTACAAACCCAGATGAATGAGCATGAATATTCAACAAAACCTAACCCAAAGAAATTAAAGCCAAAACGAATTTAACACAAACCCAAACAATCAAACTATAACCCATTTCACATAATCCCACTGATATTAACAAAAACCCAAAGAAATTAAAGCCAAAACGAATTTAACACAAACCCAAACAATCAAACTATAACCCATTTCACATAATCCCACTGATATTAACAAAATAACCATCAACACTACCTTTTCGAGGTCGGCAATCCACTAGAGCTTCAAGGTTGCAAGCAGCTATTCAGAAGACATAGCTAAAGGGAGGGGTTCGCGATTCCAAACAGAGAGCAAGAGATCGAATAGGGGAGAAACAGACATAACGAAGCTAGAGAGAGAAAGAGCTGCGCTATGAGAAAGAGAGCAAAGAGAGAGACAGAGAGTTGTGCTAGAGAGAGAGAGAGAGCCAAGAGAGACGCAGAGAGCTGTGATAGACATATACCAAAGAGAAAGAGAGTTGTGCCAGAGAGAGAGAGAACTGTGTGAGCTAAGAGAGAACAAAATTTCTGGACTTGTGAAAAAACTGCAATCAGTGGACAATAATTTTATATTTATAGGTGATAGTTGTACAAAAATTGGGAAGGAGTGGTATTTTTAATTACAATTATAAAAATGGTGGCATTTAGGGCTATTTCCTTAGATTTTAAACGAGATCTAAAACTAATTTAATGCTAAAAAGGGTAATAAAGGTATTTCATCTTATTAATTAAATTAAAAAAAATATACAATTGTTGATTTTGGATTTATTTTGGGTATGTTTATAAAGATTAAATGGTATAGGATTTTGTAATAGGACTAGGTGTAGAATTGGGTATTTAACTAAAAAAACTATATATAAAAAATTCTGGATTTTTTTTGGTAATGTTTTAGAATTTTTTTCGATTTTTTTAGATTTGTTTTCTTTACTGGCGTCAATCAGACAGCAGCTCGGGCTATCTTGCCTTGGGCCTTGCCCGGGCTTGATGGACCCCAGCTCTTTCGGCTGGATGTCTCCGCTGGAGCTGATTTTGGGAGACCAGGGGCCTTTTGCCTGGGCTGGGCTGTCCGCTGGAACTGCTCTTACACCAATCCATTTATCACGCATCCTACCTCTTCGAATCCATTCGTCCAAAAAGGCTCATAAGCTAATTGCTCGTCTGCTGTCGGCGCTCAGGTACCGTTCTGTAGCAGCGACGTCGTCTATCAGGTACTGTTCTCTCCTCTAGAACTGAGTCGTTAAATCTTTCGTTCCATATCGATACTGTATGGGGGTGTTCTGAGTAGGGGTGGGCATAAAAACCGATAAACCGATCAAACCGACCGAACCAAACCAAACCAAACCGAAAAATAAGGTTTTTTTGACCAAACCGAAAAAGTCAACGCTGGACCTGAACCGAACCGTTGACTTCGGTTCAGGCTTCGGGTCTAAAATTTTTTGAACCGTTGGACCTGAACCGAACCAACCATTATTTAATTATATATGCATTTGACACATGGCGTTGTCTCATTGGCTTAAATAAGAACTTTGGGTGGGTCTGCTTGCACTATATCAGAACCTCTCTCAAATTTTAATTTATTATTTTTTCACTAACCCTCTCAGACTCACTCTGTATCTAATATCTCTCACTCGCTCACGAAACCTTACTATTTCTCTCCCGATCTGAGACTAACCCGACCTCATCGGCCGCCATCTCTATCGCGCGCCCTCTCTGTCTCTCTGTCTCTCTCTCAACTCGTCTCTATCGCGCTCGCTCTCTCTCTCTCTCTCTCTCTCTCTCAGTCACATCTTTAAGTCTCTTAGAGACGCGAGACTCATTCTCTTTCTCCAAACCTAACCAAACATCAATCCAATATCATTGGTTTTTGGAGCGAATCCTTGTAAATTTTGGAGGGCTCTGGTTCATTCTAAGGTAATTTGTATGTATTTAGTTTGGATTCTTAGTTGTTTTCATTTTCCCTAATTTAGTAGATTATTAGGGTTTCGAAATTTTGGTATTCTGTTGAAATTGATGCAATTTTTTCTTAATTTTGCAGTTGTTGTGCTTAGTCTCTGTGGGTTTGGATTAATAGACAAAATTGAAGGTATAAATATTTCTGTCTCAATCTCTGTGTGTGGCTTAAAAGGAATGGGAGAATTAGAATTATATATTTTTAAATCATCAGCTCCATATGGCTTTACTTTAGATGTATGGATTTTTGGTATTTTCTTTCTTTATGTGAATATGATCTGACCTTCAATTTTAATCTTCCTGTGTTCTGTTTGTTCTGCAGATTGTTGCGTTGCAGCTTTCTGGTAAGCACTCTTATACTATGACATTTTCATGTCAATGATTTCATTGTATACTCTGTTCAATTTTTCTGTACTCAGTGTTGTGAATTATCTAATTTATTCTTTGTAACATGATCACAGTGGTCCGAATTGCCCCGAATTGTGTCTTTGCACTGAGGTATCGTATTAATATAATTGATTTCGATGTGATAAAATTTATGAATAAATTGGCAATATGGTTTTCATCAATTTGAAAGATGAAATTCAGGCTTAGCTTTGCCCTTCTGCACTCTATTACTACATTTTCCTAGACGTAGACATACATGGAATTTAGTTTTGTTTATGTTTGGATGCTTTCTTTATTGTTTTCAGATTTAATTTCTGATTTTTTTATCTGTGTATTTTAGGTTCGATTGTTAGCCTTGAATCTGTTTCAATTTATTTAATTGAGTTGTCTTGAATCTGTATTTTTGGCATGAATCTACTTAACTTGTTGTTGATTAAATGCATTCATTCTTTTATTTGTTTTCTCCCTTTTTTCCTTATGTAGCATGTTTGTGTTAGTATCTTATTGATGAATGAATGCTAATATTTGGGTTAATTAGTTTTTTTTATTGAATAATTATTTATTGATTGAATGACTGGTCTATATTTGTTTTTCAAAGGTTTAGATTCTGTCATTTTGTGCAGAACTAATCATTTCCTGCTCTGATATTCTATAGTTGTGATATTTGGAACAATGATGATGGAGAAGCCATGGGAGCTGCAAAACATGTTTTGTTTGCAGCTCCCTTAACTGATACAAGTGAATATATTTGGTGCTTTACTTTTTTTTTTTTTTTTTGGGTCATGGGTTGTAAAATTTAATTTCGTAGTTTTATGATGATTGTGAAATTTAATTTGATAGTTTAGATACTTTTAAAAAAAAAAAAAAAACAGGTTATAGTTGAATTTACATAATTTGGGCAAGGAAAACCTTTAATTGATGGGCTGCTTGAAAAACTGGTATTGTTAAAAAAAAAAAAAAAACAATATTGGGCTTTTGAAAAATTCAACAATATTGGGCTTTTAGAAAGAAAAAAAAAATGATTTTGGGCTCAACCCAGAACCGACCAAAAAACCAGAACCGAACCTTGTATGTTCGGGTCGGCCCAACTTCGGGTTTCATTTTTGACCCGATCCAACCCGAGAACCGCTGTCTTGGTCGGTTTGGCCCACGGGTCAGTCAAAATTTGACCCGACCCAAACCGTGCCTAGGCCTAGTTCTGAGTTTTTTTTCTTTTCCCTTCAGTGACTCTTAGGAAATATCAAAATACCACTTCTATTCAATTTGGATTGGATTGTTTAAAAAATATTTTCATACTTTATTTGGACGAGTTGTTTTCTAAATAGTTTTGGGTGTGAATCAAACACCCCCATGTTCATATTTTTCAATCTATTAATTTTACTACTGTCATTGTTTTCCAAGTTAGCAGAAGGAAACCTAACACCGACAACTAATTACCTTCATGCTTTGATTGTATATCTTATTTGAAGGTTGCAAGAAAATGGGCAAGAGAGGAAAGAGTCAGAAGAAAGTCGATGGAAAGCCTAATAAGAGAAAGCTCCGTGATGAAAATGGTGTCATTGAAGATGACATGGACGACGAAATTGATGCATGTATGTTGATTAATTCTATGATTTTTTTATTGTACTTTTTTGTGGTGAAATTTATTTTCTGGTACTGATAGTTGAGTTGGTGTTTGTTCAGTACCTATTTGATCACGGAGTTGGTTTTCTGAAAATTATTTTTGGACATTCTTATATGTTTACTGTAGTCACCCCGTGTAATTTGGAGAGAGAAAGTGATGTGTTCAATGTTCACTTTCCCTTTAACGTAATTATATTTTAAAATCCTTTCTTGTGCATATTCTTATTTGGAAAATTAAGTGATTGATTTTGCGAATTCTTTGGTTGCAGTTCACAAACAAAGAGATATTGTTCCTCTGGACATTAATGAAGAGGCTGAGGATTCCGATGAAGATAACGAGCAACCTGTCTTTGACTTTGAGGTTTTCTTTTTTATTATTTTCCCTTTCATCAAGTTCTAATAGTTTCTGTGGACCTATTACAAGATTGATACAACTCTGTGATGTTTTTGATAGTGTTTGTTTTCGTCTTTTCAGTGAGTTTTATAAATAGAATTGGGATATCAAAGTAATTATTGCTATCTGTATTTTCAGATTTTAATTTAGTATTGCTAATACTGTTTACAGAATATTAATGATGGCGACGATGATGACACCCGTGATACTGGCTTTGCTGCAAAAAGTAAGGAAGATGGTTTAAGATCTTTTGATTTCTCATTAAAATAAAAATGTCATTTGGTTGTATTTTTTTATGCCATAGTTCTTTGTTGACCTACTATAAGTGTAGCTCAGTGGTTCTTTGACAATTCGACTTCAAGTTGTCAAGCATAAAAGAAATCAAGTTTTCTTGAATTGTTAGAATAGAAACATGTCCTTTTATTATTTGATTCTATAGATTGTGTGAACTTTTAGAGGCACGTTACAAGTTCCTAATATTGTTGTGCGTTAGCAGTGTGTTGAAATTTTGTGAACTTTGTTATGTCACCACTTAAACAGGGTGCGGTGCATATAATGAAATTCACATGATTTGCTCTTTGCTCTATGTTCATTGTATGAATGACTCAGTCTTCATCATTTGTACAAAATCCCTTGGTTCAACTCCATTATACTACCTGCACACTTTTTGTGTTTTAGGTGAAAAAATCATTATATTTCTGTAATTACTTCCAACAACTCCTCTTACAAGTTATATACCTGGTTTAGAGTTTACATAACTTGTTTCTTATTTATGTATTGCCTGCAGTTGTTAGGCAGCAAAAGTTTTTAACGGCAAAGTTTGGTGGAGTTGAGGATGAAATGCATGATGATGATGAAGAGGATGAGGAAGATCAAAACCCTGTATGGGGTGGAAGGAAGCAGCAATATTATGATGCTGATAATCGTGATTTTGAGGTGAGGGCATGCTCTTTAAGTTCTAAATGTCTGTCTGCTTACCTACTTCTATTCATGTTTTTTTATTTATTACAAATTTACTGCTGACCATTTTCCAGTGATGATTGTTCTTTCCCCATTCAAATTCAATCGAATGTGCATAACTGGATTCCTGTGTACATATATTAATAAGATTTAGGAATTTTATTTTATTTTTTATTGATGAAGCAACAATCAAGTGGCGATGAGTCTGCGAAAGAGGAAGAGGCAGAAGTGCTGAGGCTGCAAAGAGAAAGGGCAAAATCAGCAACGCAGGAAGACTTTGGGCTTGAGGATATTTGTCAAAATGAGAGTGATGCCGAATTAACTTTTGAGGTGGGGTTTGCAGATACGGTTGTTTCTTTGGTTTTGTTGGGTCATCAGTTTTTTTTTTTTTTTTTTTTTTTTTTTTGAGTCTCTCCTTGTCATGGGAAGTGATGGTGAACTTAATTATTTACAAGTTTCTGTTCAAAGGCGGGTATTATGATGTAAATGTTCTTACAAATGGCATATCATCAAATTCTTTCATTTCTGCAGGAAATTTCACGTAAGGGAAAAATTACAAAGAAGTCTCCAATGGGAATTGAAGTTTCAGATGACATGGGTACAGCTTATGAGGAGGTGAAGAAAGACTTGAATTCTTTGTCAAAGGAGGAGAAAATGGATGTTTTATATAGGTAAGGTTTTTCATTGACATTAAAAATATATATATGTATCATACGTGATTTCTCTCTATCCAGTTTGGTATATGGATCTATTATTTGTTTAGTCACTCATTCTCATCAAACCTGAAAAGTTTCCCAACAAATTTAACAACTCAAGAATTCCTTGGCTCTAGATGCCGAGGGAATCAAAGCTTGACTTGCTCAGTAGATCAATGCATCTTGTGTGTTGAGGCTCCTTTGCTTCCTAATCGTTAATTTAAATCACCACATATTGACTGTCGTCTGCATCTCATGAGGAGGGATGGAGGTTTCCTTCCTCCAACATGTTTGGAATTTTTTTTTTTAATGAATTGCATTTTCTATTTGTTGAAATGCCCTAGGACCAGAAATTCATGCTTGAACAGAACGTTAAAGAAATCAAGAATGTTTCTTCCCTTCTTTTTTCTGTTTTAACTTGAGGGTGGAGTCATAATAATCTATTTTAATGTTTTTTTTAACTACTTCTACCGTATATTAAATGAGGTTTTGAAATATTAGTTGGGGCAATTTGGAAGCACATCCACTATTAATATGTGGTGCACATCCACTACTAAAACTGCATCTGAATTTTTTTTTACTATGCTTATCTTAAATTTTCTTTTATATTAAGATCTTTAAAAAAAAAATTATATTGATCTGAAGATCTCTATTTTTGTTATTTTTGTCTTCCTTATCTATTTTCTCTTGTAGGCAGTTCTCGTCAGCAATTGTTATTGTTACAATGTCAACAAAGAGAGAATAAATGTCAACAAAGAAAGAAAATAAATGTCAATAAAATGGGGGTGGCATGATAGTATAGGTTATAATAGGAACAATATTGTTTTAGAAATTGAGGAATAGGTTGAAGTGCCAATTGTTGTCTCCGGGTAGAAGGCATCGAGCTTTTTATATAGGTTTTGTACGATGATATGTGCTTATATTTGACACTTTCATATTATTATTATTATTTTGTTTGGTTGCTGAGAGAAGTGTGATTTCTCTGTGCAATGTGGTATTCTGCTGCTTTACAAATGCTCTTAAGCTCAATTCATTGCCTTATTGTGTTGCTAATCGCAAATCCACAAATTTTTTTTTTTTTGGGTGTGTATTTTAGTTTTACTGTAGGATACTTTGGCCTCCTTACTTAATCATTTTGCCCTACAGTTCCGCTCCAGAATTAATTGGGTTGTTGTCAGAGCTGAATGATGCACTTGAAGAACTTCAAAACAGAGTTGATCCACTTTTAAGCAAGGTATAACTCCTTTTATTCTTTTGCCTTTCATTCCATGCTTCTCGTGATAGAACTCTGAGTTACTGGAATCGCTTGTCTCTCTGTTGGCATCTTGGCATGGAGGGTTTGTTAGGAAGAGTAATGAGGAAATTTTTCAGGATAGTCTTTTGAATCTGGTTTGGATACTTGGACAAATCAATTTTTGGTTTAAATGTATCATTCTTCTCGTTGTTATTTCCCTTTTTGGTTTGAATGATCCGACTGTCTATTCTTCAAGTCTTTGTTCATTGATCAGTTCTGCAAAAAAGCACCCAAATTGGAAAATAGTTAACCATTTGATGAAATGATAGTCATTTTCGTGTTTCTTTCAAAGTTCCATGTTCGTCTATTTATTTCATCATCATGTGATGTCTTAATTTTGTCAATTTTATTTCAAAGAGGATCTGTGAATAAAGACGTGGATCCCGAAAGGTTTGGTTTCTTAAAATACAATGCAGAGGGTGGGGCCTCCCCATTGTATTTCAACAATCCGAATCTTTGATTTTTCAAGTCTTCATTCATGGATCATCTTTTAAAAAAATTTAGCCAAATTGTAAAAAACATCAGATTGTGATGAAATAAATAGACGACCCATGGTGCTTTCAAAGAAATACTAATTTTAATAAAATGGTCCGGTTTGGGTATTTTTTGCATATATGATGAATCAATGAAGACTTCAAGAATACACGGTCGGATCACTTAGAAGTCCTTTGGCTTGTACATATGTCGTTGTGGTTTTAATATTTAATATTTGGATAGCAGAATGCTGGGTAACTTTAGGTTTCTTCTTATTGTTTGATATAATGTGATTAACCTGTATCAATGGAGCCCTTTCCCTCTTTTATCATTTTTATTTATCTTCTGTTATGCTAAATTTGGTTGATAACTTGGTGTCAAGCATTATTGATGTTTTCTTGTTATGAAGGTTAAAAATGGGGAGGTCATGTTGGAAGGAGGGATGCGCTATTTAGAGGTAAAGCAGCTTCTTCTGCTGGCTTATTGTCAAGCCATAACGTTCTACCTTCTTCTCAAGTCCGAAGGCCAACAAGTTCGTGATCATCCTGTACTTGCTCGCCTAATAGAGATCAAGAGTTTGTTGGATAAGGTCTTCTTTTTCTCTTCCCTCTTGAGCATGTTTTCTTTGCTAAATTTAAAAAGCATCTTGTACTTGCTGGCCTTATACAGATCTATTTATTGTTTATGGTTTTCTTTTTGAAATTAAGGTATCAATTAAAATAAAAGTGCATACATCTTATATATGCATATAATACAGCATGCTTTTGGTCCAATCTCTCAACTACTATTTTTTTATATGTTTCTTTCCAAAGATGGAATATGCATGATCCGCTAATAAGTTGTATGTAATTAATCTTGGAGGAATATATGGTGGGTAGTTTTGTCCCTTCTCTGGATTCTAAACAACTCTTCTCTTGACCATACTCTGCACAGGATAGTTGGATTTGTCTGTTTCTGATTGGTCTTTTTCTTTTGGTCATGCTGTTTCTGTTGGTTTACCTATAGCACACTGAATATCACGGCAGAAACCACTTGTTAGTTGTTAGTACATAGTTGTTATGCATGAGTTAAAAGTGTTTCTTCATGCATAAAAGTCAAAAGCCTTCAGAGATCTATGGATACATCACTAATATGGTTCATATCTGCACCATTAAGTTCACTGCCTCTTTGAATAGATAGGTATAACTTATGACACATGAATGCCTAAACCTTTCTGGTAATTGCTCTCCTAAGCTGATGTACGAGTTAATCAATGATTGTCTAATTGCTATCTTCACGTATATTTTTTGTTCAATTTGATGGAACTACCTTTTATTGAATTTGCAAAAAGAAAGGCCACATTTGCGATCAGGATGAATTTTACAACTGAGTTGGTGGTCGTTATAACTGGAACTGATGTGTGGCAATATGAAAATGACAACCCTTGGGTCAAACATCAGTAGTCTCAAAATGGGCCCTGTAGATCAGTTTAATATATTACCTATGAAGTATAGGTTCTGCTTTTCCTGTTGCTCTTGATTAAGCACAAGCATAATTACAAAAGTGGTTTATGTGGAGTGTACACTGCTGTTTCGGTTCTTCAGTAAGATAGGGGCTAATGTGGGTTTCACTTAACAGATGAAGCAACTTGATGGGAATCTACCATCTGACTTTGAGGAAATTCTCAACAAATATAATGGGATGGAAGCAGTAGTGAAGTCGGGTAAAGAGACTGCTACTGTAGCATCTGGTTCTCTTGCTGAGGGTTACAGTCGCCCACCTGCCTTTGTTGAGGCAGAAGAAGCAGCTGCGGTAGTTACTGCTTTAATCTTCTTGTTTTTCAGCAATGTACAATTTATAATTATTTAATAATGGTCTCTTGTGTGATTCATATGTTAATTCACTGCAGCCACATGACATTGCTGTGTTGGAAAAGGTGGAGTCTCTGAAGGATAATCAGAACAAGGTGGGAAAGCGCAAATGTCAGGTAAATCATACATGGCAGATCTGTTAACTAGTTTCAGTTTCTGTTCTCTTTCCTAAGTTTTGTTTTTGCTTTTTTCTTTATGGCTTTATGAAGATTATCAATTTGTCTTATGCTGACTTTTTAGTATGTGGCAGAATGATGAAGTTGGTGTACAGAGCATGAAAATGTTGAAAGTAAGAGCTGCCCTTGAGGAAAAGTTGAAGCAGAAGGGTGTCTTCAGTTCCATCACTCCAAAAACTGATAAACCCCGGAAACTTCTAAAGCCATTGAATGGGTATCAGCATGCTCTTATGTATATTTTTAAATATGCTTGTACCTATGCTGTGAAGACTAATTCAACTAAAGTTTGAATTAAACAGGAAGCTGGAATCATATGATGATTTTGATGATGACGCTGTAAATGCTGAAGGCACCGTCCATCGATTGACCAATGGGCGTGCAAGTAAGCTCTCCCAACTTCTTGGTGCTAATCCAAATAAGTCCAAGGTATGAACTTTAATACTACTGTCTTCCTAATCAATTCTTGTTTTTTAACTGCTTTCTGAGTTTACGAGCCATAGTGAGATTTATGAGATTCATCGCTAATCATTGTGCTTCTCATTTTTCTTGGTAGATTCAAATAGGATAAAAGTCTTTGCATTTCTATCCCCTAACTTTATTTACATCTGGATATTGTTTTGCTATATTAGTGTCGCAGTTTTGTGGAGAATGCAATCCAAACATTAGTTGTCTAGTTGTTTTGTGTCAACATTACATATAATCAGGATTCAGGATAACCTGGCATGGTTCCTATTTTTCCTTATCTTTTTGTTTAACCAAAGAAGAATACATAATCGTGATGTTGGTTTATGTTGACAAATATCAAGTTATGATTATAAATAATAATAATAATAATAATAACATTTTGATGCTAAATTTTTCTTTTTATCTTTATGAGAAGGTTGTCTCAGGTGATGATGATTTACCTCAGAGAGATGATATTGGGGAGAGGCGGAGAAAGCATGAGCTCCGAGTACTGGCAGGAGCTGGAATCAAGTCTGATGGTGATGCTGGAGATGAAAATGGCGCTATTTCGGATGATGGAGATGTTGAGATGGATGATAGTGGAACTGGAGATTCAGAAGATGAATTTTACGAACAAGTGAAAGAAAAACGAGCTGCAAAACTTGCTGCCAAAGCTCAGATTTATTCAAGGTGTTTTTTGCTTTGTAGTTAATTGCTACGGTTTTTAGTTTACATCATCCCATTGTCATGAAATGATGTAATTTGTGTTTGCTTTTAAATAATGGTTGTTGATTTCACTTTTTTAATTTGTGTTTGCTAAAGTTTCTTTGCGACTGCAGGTCCTCTACAGTTCCATCTTTGGTCGAAACTGAATCTGTCGATGGGAAACGCCACATTACTTATCAGGTAAATATGAGCCAATTTAAACTTTGCTCGTATGATCGGTTATTTAAGATTTACCATTATTTCTTGTCTCACCATATTATTCTCTTCCTCCAAATTTACTCCAGATGGAGAAGAACAGAGGACTTACTCGTGCTCGCAAGAAGCTGATCAAGAATCCAAGAAAGAAGTACAAGGTATTTTGATCTAATAGTTAGCACATTTGATGTTGCAGGCTACTAAATGTTTTCTGTTAACTCAATTCTCTCTCTATCTCTCTGCGCAGTTGAAGCACCAGAAAGCACAAGAGCGTAGAAAAGGACAGGTAAGAGAAGTCAAGAAGCCTATTGGTCCCTACGGCGGGGAGACCTCTGGAATCAACGCAGGAATCAGCCGGAGCATCAGATTCAAGAACTAATTTGTTGTTACCCTTTATTGCTTCATTGTTGCCCCTCCCAATACGTCTTCTTGTTGGATCATTAGGAGTGTTTTACGAACTTATTGTCACAATTTTGATAGTCATATAATTCTAAAATGTAGTGGAAGAAGTTTTTATTCAAGATTTGAACTCTTTGGAAGAAGTTTGTTTTGCATGAATGTCAATAGGCAGGGGTAAAAAAGGAATGATGAACGCAAATGTCCAGCATATGTAATTGTTTAATGGCAAGATTGATAGTATGACAACATATAACATGTCAAACTATTCAACGTGCGACGAGAAATATAATTAATCCAGATATAACATATAACATGTCATTCGTCAAACCTGGCGTTCTAGTACCTCGAATGTGTTTACAAAAGAACCAATCAGCCCTGTCCGCGTCAGGGTCTGGTTCAGTGCTGGGTGGCTATCTGGCTTCTTAAGAAAAGTAGGCAAGTCAGGAAAGTTGAGTGGAGGCAGGCCAGGAACCAACAAGGCATGTCTTCCAGCTCAAATGGAAGATATGCTGCGCACCATGGCCGAATTGGTAAAGAATGAAGCTCCATATATGCCGTGTCTCTTGGCCACATTAAAGGCAAGGGCCCATGGCAAAAACGAATTGTAAACTACACAATTGACAGGGAAGTTGGAGTGTTGGTATTTCTTCAGGACTTGAGATTAGGGTTCTTGAGCCATTGGTTTTGAATGATGTAAGGAAACTGTAAACCATCCATTGCTTGGTTGCCGCACATAGCGTCAAGGAATCGAAGCACGTTAGGGACACAAATGGAGTTGACAGTGTAACTGGTAGTTGCCAATGTGGCCACAAATGGAGTTGACAGTGTAACTGGTAGTTGCCAATGTGGCCGTGACGCCTTCAGAGGCCAGGCGTTTTGCAAATTACATACATGACACTATACAATCTTGTTGTGATACTATACAACCACTTTCTTTAGAAAGAGATATCACCTATGACTATGAAGCTAATATGTATATATATATATATATATATATATATATATATATCTCGGGATGTTCGGATTGTTTAGCATGCAGACCTCAATGTTTCTTCAGTTTTCTCCTCTTATATACGCTGCCAAATCAAGCCACTACATTGCTACATAAAAATATCCAGTCGGTGCTGCATAAGTATATACATCTTCAAATCATTTTTTACAATAAAACACAGCTGCAAACATTGAAATCCGCACACTAAACAATCCGGTCTGGATAAGAGGGATGTATATTATTTGTAAGGTGTATTGCAAAATAATAAACCTTATTTTGTTTTTTATATATTATATTAGATCTGACAATATTTGTACACAATTTATTAACACGACATGAATTCGTATTAAAAATTCAGTATTCGAGTCCAAATTATTGGGTCGTGTTGATAACAAGTTGACCTGTTACCCACCAAGTCGTGTCAGTATCATTCACGAATCCCGTTAAAAGTAGGGGAATTTTTGTAATTTTACACGAATAAATCTGGAAAAAAAAAAAGGGAGAAATTGATTGCTGGGCAGGGAGTCGAACCCCTACCTCACTTTTAGAAGAGAAAAAAATACCGGAAATTCCAACTCTGCTGAATTCATGTATTAGTTACTGTTGATTTCAATTGGTATTTATACACATAATTAGGTAAGTTAATATAATATTAATTTTTGCAAAAGCATACAAAATAGAAAGATTGAAATTTGAAACCCTCTCCCTTTCTCTGGAGCTCCAGCCGCAAGGAGTGAGAAGCATCATTTCTTCAAAGCAAATCCATCTTCGTTCTTCAAAGCATCATCGGTCTTTCTTCCTAATACTGTAAGATTTTATTTATCTCATATTTTGTAGAATTATTTATATTATGTGAACAGAACATTGAACTTTATGAGAACACGACGATTGATACTTTGGTTTCTGCGGCAGAAGGAAAATAAAGAAGAAAAAGGAAGAAGAGGAAGAAGAAAGAAGAATCCAACCCAACCTAACCTTCTTCTCGAAGGAACACCGCGCGCAGCACCAACCACCAGGTCCAGCGACTCCAGCTTTCTTCTTCTTCTCTGCTGCTCGACGAGATACTTTTTTCTTTTTCTTTTTCCATGTTTTTCCTTTTTATTTAAAATTTTAGGCTTTCATCAAAATGATAAATTCTTGAGTGCATTTTATATCATTATGGCTGAAATGGATGCTGTATGGGTGGTGAAGGAGAAACTTTTAGTGTATATGGTAATAGAAAATGGGATAACTGATAACTTATTATGAGAATGATATAAGAGGTTTGATGTATTTTTTATGCTTCATAAGAATGTTGCATAGCTTTAACAGAATTTCTATTCATTGTATCTTGTAAAATTTCTCATTGATATATTAATTTGCTGATATCAGATGGCTTTGAGAGGTGCGTGGCAATTGCAAAAGCTGATTGTGAGCTTTTCTGATTGGGGAGGAAGCAGTAGGGGAATCAGGTAGATTGCTCAAATCACCAGTATTTGTAAACCGTGCATTGCGGGAGTATTTTGTCAAGTTAGATAATCTGATTTCATAAAGGAAATAAATGTTTTTAAATGTAAGGATAAAACTTCTATTGTTGTTTTAAAATATTGATTGACACTTCCTAGTGGAACTGTGGCTTGAAAGATACAGTTATAATTTACTGCAAGATCAATAATGCTAGGATGTTGTTATGTATAAAAAAAACAAACCATAGTATTCATGATGAATTTGCCCGCTTGTTTTTGTTAGATGCAATATGATATATAGCAAGAATACTGATTATTTCTTTTTGCTTTTGGGCTTTTGTTTTCATCATAATATATACTTGCATGGTAATTACTCTCAATGTTTGAAGTATAGGCAAGGAACGCCACTCTAGATGCAGTTTGAAATTGGACCGTAGGGCTTAGACTTTGTAACTTAGCTTAATTCTCTGCACTTTTAAGAGGTGACTTAGGAATGAGGCTGGGGTTAACAGATTAGGTCTTATATGTTGGGAATTGCTTTGGTGTTTTGCATTACATGTTATGTTGGAGCTTAATTGAGTAAAAGTAGGCTTGCTCATGCTTGCCCTTTCTTCTTTAGTAGAACTGAAGTGAAGTTGATAATGCATTGGTGGTTCAGTTACTGGAGGAGGGGCATCATTATAAGCTTTAAGCCTATAGTGTTTTTTTAAAGCTTAATAAATATTCATATGCCTGAAATTTCTCTTTTGGTATTGTTGTGATATTTTGATTGGATTGCACTTTCTGGTTCATTTATTTCTA
This sequence comes from Prunus persica, assembly GCF_000346465.2. Lineage (NCBI taxonomy): Eukaryota > Viridiplantae > Streptophyta > Magnoliopsida > Rosales > Rosaceae > Prunus > Prunus persica. Next base: position 21,047,622 of record NC_034009.1, read on the forward strand.
ATCCTATCCTTAGGGAATAATCTATGGTGGGGTTTGTTAGCCCAGATCGGATTGGACTGGACTATTTTTATGAACTGTGCTGGATAGGATTGGCTTGGACTTAGTCCCGGCTATGTTAGGTATGGTGCTGGATTAAGGAGCTGGATAGTGTTATATAGCGCTGTCCTGCATAATAAAATACAGTACATGGTATATCATGGGTAAATATTAGAACTTCAAATTTTAGCACTTTCATTTTCAAATTTTAATAAATTTAACCTTTGACATGGTAGGTCATTTATGGAGTCATATCTACCAGTATTTAAGGAGAAGAATCCTCAGCTGGAGGTGGTTACTGAACTCATCCGGGGTCAGCATCCACATTTGAAGGGCTTATACAGTAAGACACCTCTCTCTCATACAAATAGTTACACTCTTTTGAGTAGCATGAGGCTTTGAAATTCTTTTGTAAGAGTTTCCTTTGTCAATGCACTTTGAACAAAAGTAAGACTCTCTCTCATACAGATAGTTGCATTCTTGTGAGTAGCTTGAGGCTTTGAAATTCTTTTGTAAGAGTTTCCTTTGTCAATGCACAGAGAACAAAAGTGAGAGGGTGGTATGTGTGAAGAATATGGATCCAGAAGAGGTTCTTCAATATGCAACCAGGCTAAGAAATTCACTGGGGAGAAAAGTGGTGAAACTGAAGACTAGACATGTAACCAAACATCCTAGCGTGCAAGGTACCTGGACAACAGACGTGAAATTTTGAGGCACGCGAAACAATCCCAACGAGTCTGAAGTAATCTTAGCTCCTAGTTTGAAGACTAAGTTCAAATTGGTTTTCAGTTTTGTGCTTTATCAATTGCTTGATTCTGAATATGGTATGATGTTCCTGTTCAAATAATATAACCTCATGAAGAAAGTTCAACCAGTGCTCTATGAGAATGTGACGTTGGACGAAAATCAGCCGATACACCAATATGTTAAATTTCAGAGGCCTACTATAAATAAAACCAACATTGATGCTTTCTGCACGACCAATATTTTCATCCTTGATAACAACACCGATATGATTGACCTTGCAAATGGAAACCATCGAAGAATAAGACTTGGCTATTTACAACAGAACAAAAACCAAAAAGTTACGTGAAAAAGAAATGTGCAGTGTGGAATGTGTTATTTCTGATTTTTTTTTTTTTTTTTTAAATAGAAACGTATTTCTGAATTTTAAACAAGGAGCCTAAGAAATGATTACTGTTGGAATGTGTTTCTTGTTACCACATAGGAAAACAATCTTAAAGCTAGAGAGGGTTTCTACAGCAGAGCCACACCATTCGACAGCCGGATAATAACATGCATTTTTTTTTTCTTTTCAACATGGTTTGGGAAGTTCACATTGCAAAAGAATTAAATCTAGGCATATCAACATATAATCTTTTTTGTTTTCAATTAACTGATATACAGACTATACATAAATAAAAAATCAATTCTCGAACTTTAATATCATTATCATTTTCAATCATATCATCATAATGTTACACATCAAGTAAAAACAGAGACCCAGCTCCTGTCATCACTTTTATTTCATTTCCCATTTTAACAAAACATATGCTCGTATTGGAGATATTACTATGCCGAGCTCAAATTTTTTCAGAGAACAAACAAAAAATCCCGCTTAAGGAACAAATCTACACTCAGATCTGAGTAAGGATGGTAATTGTAAAATCCACCCCTCCAAGCCTAGAAATCAACCTCTAGGTATAAAGGAATCACTCACTCAGAAACCCTGCATCCAATCAAGTACCACTGGTAGCCTCAGCAGCCTTTTTCTCCCTTTGCTTCTCCCTTTTCTTCTTGTTTTTCAATGCATTCTTGCTCACCGTCCTTCATTAATTAACATGGACAAGCATTTGTAAGAATAAACTGTAAAAAAAATCAGAGCCTAATGTAAAGAGGAAACAAACAAAATAGGCATGTACTTACTCTGTAGAGCTCTCTCCAAACAGCTGCCATTAAAAAGTCATTGAAACCATCAGCATCACATCAAGCAATTGTTTCATTCCGATACAAATTAGTAAAAGGTTTTCCAAAAATGATTGTCAATAGTATCCGTACGATGAACTCATCCATGAATTTGAAGAACCAACTAAAAAAATGAAACCAACATATATCCTGTATACCTGAGCCTGAACAGCAGCAGCACTCTTAGCATGTGGGGGCCGATAAGCAGCAGGCTTTTGGGCAGGAGGGTTGCTAGCGCTAGCTTTTGCAGAGGTCTGAGAAATTTTGGACCTGTCTCCTGAAAAATTATCCAAGTTCTTCAGTGAACCAAAAAAATATACGTGTAAAATCCAAATCCACATTCAACTGCACTTGAAAATTCTAAATAAGAGCAACCTTGAGGTTTCGTTTCGACAACTTTTAATGATCCTATGGACTTGACAAGTTCGGCAATGTCACCAAACCTATCTGGTGACTCTGGTTTCCAATCAGCCTGAACAAATAGTTGGGGTCAGGAAAGAAACCAAATTAGGGAGATGTGAACAACATAAAGATTTGTTTTTAGGCAGTTTAAAGACGGTTGCACCATCAACACTGACCTGGTACAACTTGTCAAACATCTTCTTGAAGAATAATGACCCGTTGTGGTGGAAAATCTTAATCCTTCAATACAGAGAGAAAAGAAACATGAAGTGGTTTACAGGTGAATAAACTTCTTTGAACCAGACCATCATACTATGTATCCAATCCATCCCATATGAAAGAATGTGCACACACACCAACATAATATGCAAGAGCTGAGTAAATATGCACAGTTAAAATCAATATAAAAGTGTGAATGAGTATCATGAAGATGAACAAATTTTGTGCCCATGGATACTCTCATGATGAAGGTTCAATAAACAACTCATTTGGAAGATTGATAATCATTTCTTTTTCAGAGGCCAGAAATGACATAGAAATTCTAGATAGGCACATGGTAAGCATAGCTCTAGTGCACTTATTAGTTCAATGAAGTGCACTAGCATATACTTGACCCTTCTGTTAACCCGGAAACTTTCCATAATATACCCAAATGAAGTGCACTACCAAATGTTAACATACCCATTATCAACTTGAAGTCTTGGTGCAGTTGTCGCAGTCATAAAATAGCATCCATCTGGAGACCATTCGCTTGTCACAGACAATTCAGCCCTAGTTGTCCCAAGCTGTTTTTTCTCCCCATAGTCCCAAAATGCCTAAATGGTAATAAATAAAAAATGACAAATTGACTTTAGAAATCACAATGCACATATATCATCTTTATCATCTTTTGCAAGCCAGAATAAAGGTATTCATCATGAGACCATCAAAGTGCATGCATATGTGAAAACCAGTAAAAATAACATATGACGAATTTCTTGAATAAAATTTTATATGATTGAGGACAAAATAATGGCTATACAGAAAATAGACCAGAGGAGAAAATGTACACATCTAAACTAACTTAATAACATACCATATCACCAGGTAAGTTACCAAAGCCTGCCAAACACAGAACTGCAAACCAGATAATTAAGGCCACAATATATATATATAGATCTTTTTGTCTTCTCTAAGAAATAAATAAGTATTACCTTTTTTATACCATATTATATTATATTATGTTTCATTATGCTCCCAGGTTGGTAGTCACTTTTGGCCCCCCTTCCATTCACTAATTTTTTTTTCAGCATGTCTACAAGTTACTAAATTTGCTCAAAGCAACCAAATAACAAATGAGAACTTCATTTTAAAGGCAACCACCATTAAAAAAATAATGCCCACTAAATAATTTTGATAAACCAAAAAATAGAGGAGCCATCTTATAAAGTATTAGGGAGATGAAGTAGCCGTTTCAAGTAAACAAAGTTAATGTTCTCAAGAAGTGGCAATTCTCAAGGATACATTTTCCCTTCGGATTCCATCGGATGGTATTGTACGGACCCGTTCCAAGCTCAAGAAGAGGATTGCACTTCTTGTCAAACACAGTGGCTTTTGAAGGCATAACTAATACAGTTCAAGGAAAAGAACAAATTCTGAACATTTGCAAGAAGGATATACATGATAAGCTGAAAATCACAAAAACAAAAAATCCTAATATAAAAGATGCACAGAGAAATTAGCATTCAGACCCGAATACTCTTACAATGATTCTGAAGAACCCATATAAGTTGAATGTAATATGTTTAGAAAAGGGGATGGACCATAGAGACAACTACTCAAAAGATCACTTGCATCTCCAGATAATATTGCCCTGTCCAAATAATTTAAGCCCTGGGTTGAAAATCACCTCAATATTCTGATAACTAGAGCCCCAAAGTGCAGCTGCCTATATATATAATAATGTGTGTGTGTGTGTGTGTGGTACTAAGATTCTTGATATACAATCAAGAGTAAGCTTAATTTGATCACAAACAATATTCACTAAACATTCCGAGTCTTATATACTGCTCCTGTTAAGTTGTCTCTTCAAAACATAATAAAAGGATACAGCCATAAACTACAGCAAATTCGGATCCAGAATATGACCACTGAACATCATGAACAGGCCCCTCTTTACCTGCCAAATATCTAAGGATAATTAGGCTGCATGCAGTTAAATGTTAATTTTGATTTACTATTGAAGTTGGAACATACGAAGAGGCACAAGTCCTTCATGGGTCCCATCTGTTGTCAGGTAGTTGAGCTTTGATTCCCCATAGTAACTCTGATTGGTTTTATCAACATCTGACTGCACCACAACTAAAAGCCCAGTTGAGCCATTATTCCAATTCAGTTGCACTGATGAACATCGGAAGAAACTCCGTCGAGCAAGAGGTTGACTCTGTACAGCTTTTGCACAAGAAAATATCTGGACACTGGCAGGAATCCCCTAAATAGAAAGAAATTGAACTTGATAAATGAACAAAAAAGTGAAAGAACAAAATTAGCACGAGATAATAATGTGAAAAATCAGCCCCATTGTCAAAAATGTTGAGATTATATCTGCTACTAAGTGGATGAAATTCCACCCATTCAATGTGCCAAGTCCAAAACACTGTATAGCTTCACAATTTCCTGACACTGCATCCTTCCATGTTTGAAACTCCAAAAGAGTTGAATACTTTGAGTTGAAGTTCAGAAGGTCCAACAATATTTAGTATAAATCCAAAACTGCTTTTAAAGTTCAAATGATTCCCATACTAGATATTATTCATAAAGAAGTCTCTACAATCAAGTTATTAACCAAAGGCATGAGTACAAACCTTGGATTCTGGAACAAATGCTGCCACATGGGAGCCAGGTGCCTTAGAAAGCTCAAATGCAGCCACTCCAGGAACTCTTAGCCGATATATAAATGGTTTAGAGAAATCTCCAGCATCCAAAAATTGTATCTCATTTGTTGCCAATCGACATGCAACAGCTTCATCAGAGCTGAATCTAATTGAGGGCCTGAAGAGCATAGAATTTCACAATCGAAATACATTTCACATAACAAACAAGACATGAAATATAAGACATTGTACATACCATGTAGCTTTTGTCATGTTCTTTTGGAATTGTTGATAAACAGGATCACCAGTCTCGGTGTTCCATAAGATGACATTCTTCTCCTGTGGCGTTGATGATTTCTGAAAAGTTTGCACATAAGTCCCACGTGGGGACAAGGCAGCTGCAGCAACATTGGGGATTTGAAAAGATCTGATCTCCCTGTAGCTGCTGCAATCATATATGCTAATTACTGAATCAGATTTCATCACCATCAGCCTCGATCCATCTTCACTGAATTTTGTACTTGTGCAGGAAATGTTTTCAAGCTTGATACCAGGTTGCCCATTGCTAAATGGGGGCCCATTCCAGAGCGAGAACCCTTCTGGGCCACGAACTGGGAGAGAGGTGAAAGAACAATAAGAGAGACAGACAAAAACATATAGGATATAGCTAACCAACTAATACTGAATGAGATATATGATTTAAGTACCTAAGATATCCAGAGGCGGGGCAGTTTCAGAGGCTGCCATAGCAAGCTGGCAGAGGTATATATGTCAAGGAAAGCTTACCCTGAACCTGTTGATAAAAGTTTTGGGAAAGTGATTTACGGGTTAGATTTTGTATGAGCCATAATTCTTCATTCATAACAGATTTATGAAGAACAATTCTGCCTTTTTTTCTGCCAATGGAACAATTTTGCTTAAATAATATGCAAAATCTCAATAAACAAAGACATGAATCATTGAACCTTCAAGTATTTTTTAAAAATATTACCCAACACATCAAATTTTAATCAAATTCTATTGAACCTTCAAGTTACCAGTTACCTTTGGTGCCAAATTTCACATTCCCTGTTGTTGAACTTATGCACAGTAACAATAGGCTAGTTCATAGGCTCTTTTTTTCTTCTTCTTCTTTTATTTTTTTTACAGAATGTGCAACTTCCTTTACACACAATTGAAGAGAAACATTTCTTTGCATTGTCTTTTGTCCTCCAACAATAGAATCTTCATTCATAGCTAATTTTAAAAGCCGAATAAAAAAACCTGAATATATCAACCGAACCCTACTTCCCCATCATTTCTCAGCAACCGAACGGCGCTAATTCATTTTCAACATCTAGGGTTTATATATATGTATGATAGATCATAGAGAGAGAGAAAGAGAGAGACCTTAATCGGATTAGAGTCCCAGTTATGTTTCCGGCGTCAGAGCTCCGGCGGGACTCAATGGGTATCGGAGAACATTAATCGACGTCGGAGAAGGAGTCACTATGACTGTGACTCTGTGAGTGAACTTTATTACTGTTGCTGAGTTTCAGTTTCTGTTACATCTTATATGGGAGGCGAATTTGGGTCCAAGTGGCAAATGACTTTTTTTTGACCTTCCTGTTTGGACTGTCCAAACCTTCGAGGACTTGCTACAAAGCACCACACAAGTTATATAACACACACAAAAAAGTTACAACACAAAATCCCCAGCGCAAATGCCAAATATGGTCCCAAATTTGCTAAAGCGTCAGCACGAATGCCTTTATTAGCAGCACACAGTAGTCCCGCCACATTCCATCACAGAGTCTATAAATGGTGTTGAGGCCCAAAAGGTTCAGAGGCCAAACGTGCTCAAAGGCCCACGAATCCCATGCCCATAACAAAAGCTTGGCCCGAACATGTGTAACGCATCAAACACGACACATGGCAGCAAGGATTAAAAAAAATTAATTATTAATAATATTCGTACCATGATAAGCGAAAGTCTAATTTAGCACTTCTTTTTTTTGGTCTGAATCTAATTTAGCACTTGGGAAGATCACACCAAGCACATGCAATCTACTCATTTACCATCTGACAAACAAAGTCGTATCAAGCTCATGTCTTTCAAGCCCACTCTTTCACCAAGCGTAAAGGGACAAGCTTCCAGTTGGTGATTTTGACCTATGTTATGTTGCCCAAGCATGAAAAATACATTCTACGTGCATCCTTGAAATGCCAAACAGCTTTCTTTGTACCAAACCACTCAACAAACTCAAATGGGCCCAAACAACATAAATTCATAGGATTTGTAAGAGGAGTTGTGGTGTGTAAGGTTACTAATGTTCATAAGGCTCAAAGAAGCTCTTGGATAATGTAGACTTTAAGCTGCTTGATAGCACCAAAGTTCAAACCTATTACTAGAAATTCTCCCATATGAGTAAACAAGTGAGATACTTTCCCGCACCCCTTGTAAAAGGGATTAAGTAGGGTTGTCCCAACCCTAATAATGAAGCCCAAAACTTACTCAATGACGGGCAATTATGGCCTTAAGTATTGTATGGGTCAGGCAGGGCTAGCTCTATAACAAATAGGTTAAGTCTAGACCCTACCTAAAAGATCTTTTTTTTTTTTTGTTGGAGTAGATGCTTCTATAAAATAGAAGCACCATAAAATAGTATAAAGGATAACTGTTGAGGCCCAAAAAATCCACAGTTCGCCCCAAATATATTCTCAACCCAATGCGATACCTTACCGAGAAGAAACCCGATTTGGGCACCCGAAAGTTCGTCATATGCAATTGCACACAAACCACACCAGGCAAATAAGCCACACGCCATGCTACAAGCTTAAGTGGGCCCAAGCCACGCAAGATGCATGGGGCTTGCTTGAGTGGGTTGTGGTAAGGATGGTAATAAATTGACATGAGGCCCATTAATGGGCCGAGAAATGGAAGTCTTGGGTTGCTTGGGAGCCTCAAAACTCAATCCCATTTCTTAGGTCCAAACATGTGGGTGAGCATAAAAGAGAAAAATAGCTCATTACCTTAACCAAAGTAGCCCATTAACCCAACCAAAATAGCCCAACAATTGATGAAGTTAGCCCATTTACTTGATAAACCAACTTATTGTCCTAGAAGACCCAAGCAACCCAAGAAAATATCTGCAAATCTCTAGCACCAAGCTAAAAAACAAAAGCCACGATGTAAGCCATAATATCCATGTGTGTAAGCTGCTGGGAGGCTCCAACATATGGGGGAGAACAAGTTTCAAGCAAAAACATCCAAAAAAACCAAGGGATACTTGAGCAAAACACCCTTCAAACTAGTATACATACCCATTTCTTTCCCCCCATCAGATCTAGCCATAGAAGAGGGGAGAAAAGAAGGAAGAAAGATGGCTAAAAATAGGAGTTCTCCACTGAGGCAGCTGCGGGAAGAACATTGAGCTCCCAAAAATTCCTGATTTTGTGAGATTGGGTAGAGGAGATTTTTTTCCATTATAAGATAAGTCAAAGGAAGGGAAAAGCTTGGCCAAATTGGATAGAAACCATTAGGGTTTCTTGAAAAAAAATAGCTTCCAGCTCCTATAAAAAAAGGCATTTCCTACCCATCATCTCAACACACATCTGGATAGCAAACTTTATCTCTCACCTCTGAAACCTCTGCAATTTCGAGCCTCATCCTTCCATCTCTTTCCATTTTCCCTTTTGGTAAACTTTTCCAAAGCTTGACAGAGTTTTCGTCGAACTGCTGGAAACTACCCAACACACCCACTACTTCATCGTTAGCTAAAACAACCACATCCAGAGAGAAAGTTTCCTCTCTCACCTGCAAAACCTAGCAAATTCGTAATCTATTCATCATTTTTCCCCCATGAATGCATAGCTTTCTTTTCAGTGCTAAACTCATGTCAATTTTGCTTCTATGCCACAAGCCTCTCATGTCAAGCTAAAAAATCTATCTGTAAGCTGTTGTTATTTTTGTTGGTGAAGGTAACCAAGGTGTTTCCTAAGGCATCTCTGTCCTTTCAAAGCATTTTTGGGGCTTGATCTTTGAACTCAGACATAGGGGATAATTTCATTCACCTGCTCTTTACGGCAGCCCAGCCTATTTGTAGCTGTCAGAAGAAAAAAAACCCTTATAATAACAAAATTATCTAAAACCCAAATGTGAAAGGCAAGAATAAGAACGTAATCTTTAAAAAAGATTTGCGCCTAAGATCTTCCATATCTATGTGCAGGCCATTGGCTCCCTCATTAATTTAGTTAAAAGAAAATTAATTTTTAGATGATATTTTAACTTAGAACCTATTAAATCCTTACACCATCCTAACGCCACTTAAATCGTAAGATTATTTTGTTGAAATAATGAAATAAAGTATGCAAATATAGTTTATGGTCTCTGCAATTTTTTATTATTTATCGATATAATTTCTTACACATGGTCCTATTGGGCCGACACATAGCCCGAAAGTTAAAATTGGGCCCAAAACGTTTTTACAAGCATAGATAACAGGTAACATAATAGAACTTTTTAAAATGTTAAGGACTAGTGGCGTTGCTAAATGCTTCATCATATTAAACTTCTCAATCTATATTTATGCATCTGTCGATAAGATTTTTTATTTAACTTTATTTAGTGAAAACTTTTATTGGACACAAATATTGTTTCATTTGTTTTAAATTATTTGTATTTTAATAAACTATTTGTTTTATGCATTTATTCTTTTAAAATAAAGCAGTTATGTTTTGAAATTTTTTTACTTTTTGTAGAAGCACTCAAACGCTGATTAGTTAGTAAATTCGTAAAGATTAACTGATTATTTCTTTTTTTCAATTTAAATAGAAGGAAAATTTGAATAAATAGCACCAGAATTTTTAGGCACGTGTGCCATTACCACATGAACTTTTAATTTTTATTTTTAACCACCTGAACTTTGTAAAGTGTTACAATCTATCACTTATGTGTAATTCCGTTAAAGTTTTCGTTCAGTTTAAATGCGTTTTTTTCAATTAATTGTAACTAAAAATAATTTTAAAAAGGAAAAAAAAAAACGAATGAAATTTAACCTAATTAGCATGGATTACACCACCTTGTTAACCATAGACTTCCTCAGGTAAGTTTTGGATTCTTATTATTTTTTAAGATTCATAATTTCATGGTAATTACAGTCACCAAATTAACAAGGATGCATTTTGCAAACTCTTCGTCTCTCTTGAATTCTTGATGGTCTGCAGCAGATGGCTCCTTCTTGTCAAGTTGGGTCGGAAAGTGCAGGCTATAAACAATCAACCTATGTGCCATATTGGGCTGCAGAGTTTGAGTTGATGAGTCCTGCTACTTTTTGGGGATTGTTTATTAGCATCTTCTAAGAAAATTGACATGTAATTGGAAGATAAAAAGACCAATATGAAGTATAATGTATATAAAAAGGGTGGGCGACAATTGGCCTTAGTAAGGCATAGAAGAAGTATGGTATAATTAAGTTCACTTTATTTATTTTATTTAAAAAAAAAATTTATTTTTAGTTATAATTAATTGTGGAAATGCCCTTAAACTTAACAGAAACTAATGGAATTAGACGTAGATTATGAATTACAACACTTTACAAAGTTTAGATGATTATAAATTAAAACTATTAATTTAGGTGATAATGACGCACGTGTCTAAAAATTCAGGTTATATTTATGTAAATTTTCCTAAATAGAATGACCGAAAGAAAAATGATCCATTAACAGATTGAATTTCATCCTACTAGCTAGTGATGAGTGAAAGAAAAAACCGTTAGATAGAATCATGGAAAATTGATTTGCCATTATCAGAATTCAAATACAAGATAGCAAAGCTAGATATGATGGAAAACAAGATTATTGCTTATTTTAATGAACACCCTTTGCCTTTGTAATAAAATACTTATTTTTTGTGTGATGCAGATAAAATTCTATTTTGAAAACATCTTCCGACAAATTAAAGCATCAACGTAATCTTGCTGGCAATCTTGTGATGGGAGAAAAGATAGGTGCATAATTTTTTCTTGTATGAATTTAAGTAATGATTCCCATCTGATTTGGTATAGATTGATAGGTATGTTTTTCTGTTTGAATAATCAGAAAATTTTCAAAATAGGGATTTGGGTGGAGATTCCTTATCACCAAATCACCATCATTAAGAAAATGGAAAAGAATGAATGGGGTAGGTTGTTTGCTTTGGGAAAAGCTTGTGCCTTGACAGTGATTTTGCACCTTCAAGAAGCCTTTTTGAACTCTGCAATAGAGATGTTGACCCTATCAACCTTTGACATTATTAACCAACCTCATTAAATTATTTGAATTTCAAAATTTTTTTTACTTTTTCCAATAAAAAAATCTGGGGAATTGGCTCGTGAAGGTTTTGCCTTAATCAAATGTTAAGTTACAATTTTTATAATTTCAAAGGATATCATTCTCTCCCTCTTTCTATGTCTCCTTCTGTTTGGCGAGTCATTACTTAGTTTCTTACCAGTTTATTTAGTCCCATTATAATGAACACTTATTTTTTATTGTAATTTAAATTTATTTCTTATTTTATTTAAGGTTAACACATATTCTTTGTACTTCTTTATAAATACCTTCATATTGGAGAAGAATACATATATAAAATATCCGATATATATATATTCCCATATACTTTGTTTTGCATGGTATAAGAACCTAAGTTTTTTTTGTGACTTGTGCTTTGTTGATGTGAGGTGAGGTTCATTGTAAGAATTGCATCATTTAACAATCTCACATACGCACATGAATAAACTGATTATCAGCATTTAATTCGCAAAAGAAAACAATGTACAATATCTAATCTATGGACATTTTTCTATTGAAATAGGGAAATTTGAACTTAGCTTAATTATGATAGGTGGTTAAGATAGAGATAGATGCATGTGACCTCCCTTGAAAAAGTGGGTAGTCAAAGTTGATGATTGCAAACAAAGAGGTCTCGTAATACGATTATGATTTGTTAATGTGAGTCATAGTCTAAATTAATCACATTTCCTCCTTTTTTTAAAAAAAAAATTCACAAACTTAGACTGCGTTTCACCATTTAGAAAACATCCCACCCAATCCCATTAATGTCACTGTCTACATAATTGAAACCAACATGTTACAAACGACTGATCAATATTTTACATATTTGTCATTTAAAGAGAGTGGTTGAGTTGGTAAGGATCATTTTCTTCGCTATTAAGGCTTAAGTTTGAGTTTTGTTGTCGACAATTCCTTTTTATGGATAATATGTAAACTAAAAAAGGGGCTAGATCTCCTCTATAAGTCCTCAAAGAGGCCTTGATATGCACTAGCCTTGAGATGGGGTAGCCTCACCTTCCTCTAAACTTTTTCAAATCAAACAAAAAAGTGATGCTATTTCCACCTCTGTCTTATTTCCTCATCCACCTTATCTTCCCACCAAATTTGAAAAAACACAATCCTATCTTTCCACCCACCATTATTCCTAAAATACCCTTTAATAATTAATTCAAGCAAATTCTCTTTGATAATCATTATTATTCTCTTTGAAATAAGACGGGGGTGTAGATAAGGGAAATTTGCATATATACTACCTAAACTATTAGGCATGTGTGCCATTACCGCTTGATTTTTTATTTTTTATTTTTAGCCACTTGAACTTTGTAAAGTATTACAATCCACCACCTATGTCTAACTCCGTTAAAATTTTCGTTAAGTTTAAGTGCATTTTCTTCTATTCCTTATAACTAAAAATAAATGTAAAACACATATTTAAAAATAATAAAAAGATGTTATAACTTCATAGATTGTGAATTCTATGGGCCAAATACTCTCTTTCCCCCTCCATCTAGCGAGTTCACAAAATTTCACATCAAATGCTAGAAGTTGAATTTTATAACTTCATCATAGTTTTGGGAAGGAATCAGTTGCCTTCCAATTACATACTAGTCTTACTAAATATCCCTAAATGGTCATAAACATCTACCATTGGCAAACAAGTTCTACAACAAGTGCAGTCCCTATGATGAACATGCCTATAACAAACTGCAAGTTAATAAATAAATAAAACATAAAAATAACCAAGTAGTTAAGTTTTTCCCATTTTAACATATATATCCGTAGTAATACACTATACATGATCATAATGTTTCATGTACATTTAATTTCACACATGCAAATAACGAACAAAACCTATAGTCTTTCACAACTATCTTCATAAACCAAATAACAATGACTAGGAGCTGCTCCTTTTTGTGTTACAAATAAGCAATGTTTTATATTTTGTTTGGTTAGTTATAAGGAATGGACAAAAATACCCTTAAATTTAATGGAAATTTTAACAAAGTCAGTTATATGTGGTCGATTGTAACACTTTACAACGTTCAAGTGGTTAAAAATAAAAAATAAAAATTTATATGGTAATGACGCACATGCCTAAAAATTCAGATAATATTTATATAAATTCCCCTTTGAAAAAAAGCCCAAAAAACAAGCAACACATGTAAATAACCTTTTTAAAATCTTATTAGAAAGAGGTAGGTGGGGACATGATTAGGAGTATGCTTGAGTACTATTAATTCAAAGATTATCAATGAATCTTAAACCATGCAAACTTCTAGATTTGGTGTCGTTTTCATCCCACTGTAGAAGATGGGAAAGTCCATGTTTTATGCCACAAATCCCGGTAGCATTTTGGTGTGAAAGTCTGAGGCCAAGGAAACACCCTATGGGCATGGTCAAACTATATGTAATTCAAAATAATAATAATAATAATAAAATAATAGTAATAATAATAATAATAATAATCTTCTATTTAATTTGATAGTGAAAGAAATTACTATATATATATAGGGGTGTTGCTATTTGAACCACATTTACTTACCACCTTTTTAATATATATGGGTCCTACATACACTAGTTGGGCTTACCTTTATTAGTGAAATGATCAATAAGATGGTCAGTAAATGTAGTACATTTTCTTTGAATGGTCCCATAAATAGATTTATTTAGAAAGAAAAAAAAATCCTTATATTTTAAGTTTTCATAATTATCATATTATTTAAAGGTAGTGATATGTTATTAGGTTAATCAAGTAGAATTGAAATCGATCACACCAGTGATTTCTAGTTCGGCGTGTTTTTGTGCAGAAGGTGGTTTTGGGCGGGTTTCTTAGTCTAGTTTGATTAAGAGTTAATTTCCTATTCTTTGTAACATTGTATTAAAGTCCTATGTTCTAGAAATATGCATGTTAGTGTTAGGGTTTTCTCTAAGAGTTTCAAAACGAGTGCAAGAGAGAAAACAAGGGCATCAAATTTGGTTTGAGCCAAGGTGAGAGAAAAGAGAGTTAGGGTTTGTTAGAGAGCAAAGGGGGTTCTTTATTGTAACTGAATGGGTTCTTTCATACTAGTGAATTTCTCGGGAATCACCAAGAGAACATAGGCACAACGCCGAACCTCTATAAATTCTTGTGTTCTTTGTGCGTGTGATCAGTTGGTGTGTGATTTATCTTTGCATGGCTTATGTGTGGTAGTTACATAGTCCATCAACGACAAGGTCTTAAAGTGTTTTTGCACAACAAAACTCCCATGACACCTTGGTAGTGTGTATTTGAGAGAAACCTCCCTCCTTTTTGTACTTTAAACCATCACTTATATTAATAAATAAAAAAATTTAAAATTTCAATAATGAACCCCTTCAGCAACTCCCTTGAATCCTCGATAATGCACTCAACTGACTCATATTAGGACTTGCACTTTGGTAATTTAGCCAAATAAAAAACGTTTAGCCATATAAATATGCTCAAATAATATTTTTTTTTTATAAATAATAAAAAATCAGAATGATAATCAAATGGCCAAAACAAAATTTCACTTTTTGTTTTTGTTTTTAAGAAGTTGTACATATAATTTTAAATAAATAAATAATCCGTGTTGTGCGTATACAAGCCACTCACAAATTCACAATGATAAAGCATTCCAAGGAGACATTCGGTTTTACTTTTACTACTCAAGAGTTAAGAAATATATTTACGGTAAATGGTAACAAATTCATATTTATAATAGACAAGGACATATTATTCATTCATATTACACTTGTAGTAGTACTTACTTGGGAGATTCACTATTATACCTAATATGGGGGCCAAAATTATAAAAATACCCTATATAAAATGGACTTTAGAAACACACCCAAAGCCCATTTACAACATAACAAAAAAGCTTTTAACTTCTTATAAATTACAAAACTGCCATCAATTTCTTAAAACAAGCCCAACCCCAAAATCTCATAAAAATACCCAAAGCACTCAATAGGGCATCAAAGTAATTTAATAATTAATATTAAATTCAATAAGGCCAGCTATCATTTTTTGGGTTTTTTTTGGGTTTGTTTATAGGAATTCAATTGTGTAGGGTTTATTTATAATATTAGTGCTAGAAATGGGTATATCACTAAATATCTCTACTTACTTCTGTACTCACAAATAGGCGCCAAGCTACCACTACTAGTAAAGAAGAAAAAAACCATGCCATGGAGTAAGTACTACTACTAGTACTTATCTTGCCTACTTAATAAGAAAAAATGAATTTATAAGTTAATATTACACAACATAATGGAAAATATAAGTACATCAAATATTAAAGTTCAGGTAAAAATCATGAATTAGAATTGTAAAATTAGAGTATCTCACATCACTCCAATGGAATTGTCAAAGCTGATGTGGAATGAGTTACTTTTGACATCTTAAAAGTAAGATGTTAATTGAATATTTTATTATTTTTTAAAGACAGTTGACTGTTGCTTTCATTTATTATTTTTCTTCTTTATCTTAAATGATTTGACCTATCGGGTTGAGTGTAAAACTGTGTAAATGTCAAATTACCACATCAGCCATCAAATTTAAATTTGATGTTTGGTATTTGACATCTCTCTTAGAGATGTTCTTAAGGGGTCAAAATATATCAAATACATATGCATCTGGGAGTTACAATGTCATTTTCCATAATTAATAAGACAAGTTAATATTACAATATCATTTTTCGTAATTGTAAAATTAGGGGGTCATTCTCATACGGTCTTGAAATGCCACAGATGTCGGAATGTGAACCTAATAACGCATCCATTTAACCAAGGAATCCCATAAAGACCAACAACGAGACAGGCACACATTACACTTATTCCAGCAGTTTGATCAGATTGCCATTTAGCAAATCTACCATAGAAAAGCCAATCATGTTTTTCATTACAAACTTTTTTTTTTTTTTTTTTCTTACTTAAATCACAGCTGGGTGGTATTGTGTGAGAGTGGGCAAAGGCCAAAAGGCAGATAGAAGGGAAAACCGTGTGGGTCCCATACCCATGACAAAATCCTTCTCCCCTGGACTTTTTCGCTCGCATGGCCATGGTCCTAGTAGTCTAGTACTCATGTGGGCCCTCCACATCCCACAATAAATAAATAAAAATTGAAAATTAAAATCCAAAAAGTAAAAGTAGAAAAAATCTCCTGTGTTTGCCTTTGCCAGTCCACTCTCGTTTCAATGTCTCTACGACCCACGTGCTGTTCCGCAACAACGCATGTTTAGACCGCGCCACGTGGATTTACTGGGATAGCGAGTTCCTGCTCACGAGTGTTGTGGACCAACCGGCCAACCTGAAATGCAGAAACTGCTCTAATAGCGATCTCCCGCCAAAAAAGACAAAATATTTTCAAAAATAAAGGCAAACAGAAAAGTACAAATTGTACCAAAAGTGTTGTAGTTTAAGATTTCACAGGAACGGATTCTTGGTCCACCACTAGTAGAGTTGGTAATGGGTCGTGTTGTGTCCACTGGTGGACCCAGGAATTTTTTGACGGATGTGCAATTTTGAAATGCTAAAAACTCTTTGTGGATTGAACATCTAAGACTTTTTACCTAGATTGACCTTAGATCCCTTCATGCATTCATATCATACATGAAAAATTGTTTTATATAAAAATATTGACTAAGTATGAAAAATAGTTTTTGGAAATAATCATTTTCTAAAGATAATTTTTGGCAGCTTTTATTCCTTACACATCAAATAAGAAAACTTGATTTTATGGAATTTTATTATGAAGTATATATTGACTTAATGAGCCATCATTTTTAGCCTAAATCGTATTTGCACTAAAACTGATTTTTCATATTTTGATTTGGTGGGAATTTTATTTTCTAGGATTTTTATTTGAATTCAAATGGGGGGTACTTCCTTATTTACATTGTAAACTTAAGTAAATGAAGTAATATAAAAATAAACGAAAGTAAAAGGACAAAGACATTTACTTAAATGTTGAAAGTCGGAATAAGCTAATCTGTGCACCATCACCAGCTGAGCAAATGGGCAATTTGAAGCACCCACAATCCGAAACTGACCCATTTAATAAACGTGTCAAGTCGGGTTCGGGCGTTTTAAATAGGTTATTTAATAAAAAGTGGTAGCAACTAATAAAGCAACATCAATATGTACAAAAAACCATAAACTTGGACGACTCGCGATTAAATTTCATAAATAATAATATGCACGTTACAAAACTCACAATTAAAAAAATTTAAATAAAAAAAACAGAGAGAGGAGAGAAAATATAAGGAAAAGAAAGAGAAAAAAAAAAGAGAGAGGGGACAGAAGAGAGAAGGGAAAAAAAAAGAGAGAGAGGAGAGAAAGAGAAGGAAAAGAAAGAAAAAAAAGAGGAGAGGAGAGAAGGAAAAGAAAGAAAAGAGAGAGAGAGAGAGAGAGAGAGAGAGAGAGAGAGAGAGAGAGAGAGAGAGAGAGAGAGAGAGAGAGAGAGAGAGAGAAAAGAAAGAAAAACAAAAGAAATAGAAGAAAAAGAAACATTAGAAATATCAAAAGACGTAGCATATAATCACAAAGTTGTCTGTAGCATGGTGGATAAGGTGTTGGAGAGAAATGAAGGTGGTAGGGGTTCGAAACCCCTTGTGTGTGTGTTGTGAAGTCTCCTTTTCTCTTCATTTTTTAGCGGGTTGGTAGGTATTACATGGGTTGACATGACCCGTTTAATAAACGGGTTAAACATGTATTTTAACGGGTTGGCGGATTGACCCGAAACTCACCCGTTTAATAAACGGGTCATAACAGTTGACCCAAAAATTACCCAATTATTAATCGTGTAGGTTCGGATTGTGTTTTTTCCTTACAAGTTTCGAGTCGTGTAACGGTCGTATCGAAAATTGCCACCCCTAACCCCTAGCAACATCAATATTGTCCGCAACTTAACCACTTGTTTAATAGGTGTGGGGTTTTATACAAAAGACATCGATATTATTAGGTGTGGAACCATTTATTATATGAGATTTTCTATTTTGTTAAGTTTTCGATGTGGGACTCATGTATTCTTCAACGGTTTGTGGTTGTAGTTCTGTGATTTTTTATGTTGGAATTCCTTTGGCCATTTATGGATATGTGTGGGGGTACACTTGTGCTCCTGATGTTGTTGGTGGAGTCCTCCGTATTTAGATTAACTCTTTGTGGCTACTGCGCTTTTGTATTTGTAATAACCTTATGTGGTTATCTATATTTGTACTAGCTCTTGTGGTTGACGACCTTTGTGCTTGAATTATAAATGCAATATATCATCTTTATCTCAAAAAGCAATATGTAGTCGTATAAGTTGGATAAGAAATTCCAATTTCAGCTAATGTCAATTTGAAAATTTCAATTTTTGCACTCTACATATGAAATTCTAAAATCCAAAAACAAAAAATAATTGGATTATAATTGGAAAGTATCTCAAAATTCTGAATTTCAAGATATGGATTTCAAACTAGCCATAAATGTCTAACTTCATATTGAAATAAATATGACCTAATGACCAAAGAGACATATATGAGTTGTTACATAAATAATAACAATAGTTTCTTTGAGCTTTCTGTATGAGTTTTCTATTTTGACCAATTTTAATCTTTCAAATTGTTGACCTTATTCAAAAGGGAAAATTTTAGAAATATTACTTGAACTTATACACCAACTTCATCTGAAAGGGTGATTTGTTGTCATAGGATATAGGCCTTATGTTGTCTTATTTACTTGATGAGGAGCTGCATACTTTGCAAATTTACTATATAAACAAAATTTAAATTTGACTATGTTCGTTAAACTTAATTATCATCTTGCTTATTTCATATCAAGCTTCCTCCGAGAACCTATTGTGTGCTACTTGGTTTGCACCTTGAGGCTTGATTATCATACTTATTTGGATTGCTTACAATTTGGTGCGTCTCCTTTTGTTTCTTATTCTCCTTTTTTTTTTTCTTCATGGTCTTGAATGAAGTGCATATATCTAATTCGTTGGCACATCTTATTTTTCTTTATAATCTGAATTTTCAGCAATAAGAATGGATCTAACAATGCTCCTTCCATCGTAATGACATTTTGCATTGTCCCTCTGCATCAACCAGTTTGATTTATGTTTATCGTTTCACTTCTAACATCAACTGTTATATCCTAATTTTTTCTGATTATTTTTATTGTCAAGGACCTCAAGACACATAAGACGTCAATTAGTAGCTCATATAATGTACATTTTTGTCCTTCATGTTCTACGGGAAAAAGCACAATTACCATTTTAAAAATCAGATTCTATTTTCCAACCTCATTAAAGCTTGTACACTTCGATGTTTGGAGTTCAGTAATTGTTTCAGTTCATGGTTATCGATTTATTATTTGATTTTTCGTAGAAGAATTCTCTCGTTAATTATACTTGGATTTTTCCCATGAAACAAAAATTTGAACTCTTTGACATCTTTGTTTGTTTTAAGAAACAAGTTGAAAATAAGCTTAACACTTCCATTAAAGCTTTGCAATGTGATGAAGGGGGTGAATATACCAAGCTTGTCTTTCAAAAATTGTTTGGCTAATCATAAGATTGCTCAATGGTTTTCATGTCGAAAACACCATCAACAAAATGGCCTAGTGGAACGAAACATTGTCATATAGTTGAAACTACTATAGTTATGCTTTCTCATGTATATGTTCCTTCTTCGTATTTGTTCGATGCTTGTCAAACACTCACTTATCTCATTAATAGGTTACCTACATGAGTCCTCTTAAATCTGTCTAATTTTGAAAATTGTTTCAAAAGACTTCTAGATATGATATTTGTTACACCCCAACTCACGGTTTTACATAATGTTGGATTAAGACGTGGTGATTCACACCTTAATTATAAAATTTAATAAAAACTATAACTAAAATGTGAAGAACATTAAAATAAAATAAATAAATATTTCACATAGAATTTTCAGCGGAAACAACAACATTTGAAATTTGACATCATTACATTATTTTACAAGTTAGAACCACTCAAAAGTTCAGTGAAAGAGTAGCTCATTATTCAACCACAAGCTATGTACATAACACACCCTATAGACATGCCAAATTATTTAAGGGGTGAGTGAAACCACAGCTCAATAGGGACATAAAACTTTTTATAGTGAATTGATAAAACTAAATTAAGTGACATGCCATCACTCAATCAAATATCATATCGATAATATTAATGTATGTATGCTCTTCATCTATTCTCATTAATTCATATGATTTGACAAGCAGACTTGCACGTCCCATACAATGCTTATACCACTTGGTCTCGAATGCCCATTTGTATGAACTAACCCCCATCTCAATCATCCCATAAATCCCCTTTTGTTAGTCATCTTGTCTAACTCCTTGTCTTTAGTCCCGCATCTTCTAATAAAAAGCATGTGCACTGTGGGATCCTTGAAATTTGGTACCTGCCAAGAGTTAAACTCAACTACACAAAACATCATTTCCGTTACCCTCTTTTCCATCATTATTTTCTCAACTCAAGAACTCCAATCAATTTCCATGATAAGATATAGTTCTTCTTTTCAAATATCTCGTAAAAACAATGTTGTGGGGCCATATATTTCGGCGACCAATGAATGGGTGACATATGGAAAAGGGAAATTCCCTAGGTCAAGTAATCATCCTAATTAAATCCTATTTAATTAGAGATATTATATTTGATTTAAGATGGGAATATCTCCCTAAATCAAGGATGAGATTTCCACCAAATCTCTTGGATTAATTCAAATCTCCTATTTATGGGTAAGAATAATCCTAATTAAATAAGGATTATTCTTCAAACCCTAGAAGGCAAGAGCACTATAAATACATGGCTACATCACACATATGAGGTGATCCAATTTTTACACTAGAAACTCCTCTCTCTCCTCTCTCCCTCATGGCTCTGGCCACCAGGTTCTCTCGTACCATATAGAAAACCCCGACCTTCTTTGTTATTTTCGTATCTTTCTCAAGATCATCTAATTGACTTAGGCATTGGAGGGCCTTTGGCCAACACCCCGTGGGTATGGTCTATTTACTCCAACCTTTTTAGCATGGATCAAGGGAGAAGAGAAGGAAGTTCAAGGGTCAAAGAATTTACGCGCAAATACTCCCCATGTGAAATTTTGCTCAAACATTTTGGTGCTTCATTGCGAGATTTAATATATACTCAATGCGATGCTGACAAGACCCGACCCAAATTCCGCTTTGGAATTCGAGCCGGACCCTGTGCGTGTCCGACACTTGGCGGATGTCAGGCACAAATAACCTAATTGCCCTTCTATACAAAGCACGATAAAATAACAAGGTTGACTTCTACCGAAAAATGGGCAGAGTCTCCCTTGTAACTGGGTCAATACCAAAACATTTACACCTGCCAAACAAGTATATATATATACAACCAACTGCCAGCATACGTATATATACATTCCAATAGTTTAATTCTAAGTCTAGGGCAAAACATCAGAGCGACTACTAAGAATTTACAAAGGAATTAATCCTTTTACAAAACAAAAGTCCTACATCTGAAAGGAAAGCGCGGAAGGTGGAAAATGGCCCGGTGGTGGATCCCTGTGCACGCCTATTGCCTGGGGGCGCAAAACATTAAAAAGAGTGAGTGGACCCAAAAACAAAGTTTAGAAAATAGCATATGAACATACTATCCCCACTGTAAAAATAGTTATACAAACTAAATTATTCTCTTTATTACTTAAATCAGTGCACTCATATAATTATATATGTATATAAGCCAATCATACTCATGGTCAACATTAATTTCTTAAGGCATTGAAAACAGTTTAAAACTACCACCTAGGTGTACCCCTTATTTTCGTCAATTCCTAATATTCGTCAATTCCTTGCATCACCATGGGTGATATGTACTCGCAGGTCTCAGTGACACAAGGTCAGTCCGAGCCGCAACTGCAGGATTCAGGGGACCGTAGTCCACCGAATCCGCATTACTCACTCCACACGAGTTCGAGTACCAAAGAACTCGTGGGACAACTGTTAAGCATGCTGATTAAATCGAAGGCAACTTATTTACTGAAGGCAACATTTGTATATCTGGGTACAAGGTGGTTTAGGAAAATATAAAATTTCTGAAGAAAATCTGTTGAATAACTGAATTTCTGTAACCTCTAAAATTCTGCTGTCATTTAACTGATAATTAACTAGAATTTCTTTTCCTATATCCTTTAAAGGGTATTCCACTCGGTAGTATGCAAAACAAAATATTCAAAAGCATAGAACAACTTATAAAATACTAATCGTTGAATAAAATTTATTCAAGATCAACTGTAACTGAAACTGAACTGCTTAAATTCATTTATAAACACAAAGAGTCCACTCACTGGTAGTCCGTGCTCGGTGGACCTCTTGAAGGTCTCTCTTGCGGGTCAACTGGTGCCTAGGTGCCTAATTCAATGACCATAATATTCTATTAATACAATATAGTATTAATTTAAAAACCCTGACCCCTGGCTTCTAGAAGTACGTGCGTCAGATTAAAGTTGTTCCTATGACCATAAAAGCTTGGAATAGTTTAGCAGTATCTTGGGATTCAAAAAGTGCTAAAGTCCCAAAAACTAACACGGGACCCCGCGGATCCATGACCTCACAATATGATCCGGAAGCCTCTAAAAGTTTCAATATATCAAGGACACATGTCCCGAGGGTTTGATTGGACGGTCGGATTGATCACGATCGTACAATCGCACGATTTCTAAACCCTAGCCCTAGGGTTCGCGATTGCGGAGTATCCGGAACTCCGATTCACGATCCGTTGAATCCTACACGATTCTGAAATTGTCTAGAGTAACATATTTGAAATAGATTACGATCCAACGGCTCAACAGTATTGAACCCGGAAATCGCACAATATGTAAAATCCGTTCGAGGCTCAAACGGTATCCAAATTGAGATCCGTGAATTCCTACGCGCTCGTGTCAACCTAAGGATTTCATCGAGACATAGTGCAACTTCACTATCCTCGTCCATGGGCGGCCACATGCGCCGGCAGTGCTGGGTGTCTAAAGCGATTACGCATTGCCAGAAAATCTCAAAACCACGGCTCCAAACTCCTGTCCTAGGTATAACACCATATTTGGAGCCACTTTTGTTCTTGGACCTACCCCAAAAACTGACCGGAACTGGCCGGAATTGAGATCTCAAAACCGACCGAATTTCCAATTCGAAAATCAATTACCTACGCTAAGAACCAATTGAATCCTACCCAACAGACAGCTAGAACAGCTCGAGAGGTTCAAAATCCATACTTGGATCGTCCGATTTGGTGGCCGGACGACAGAGATCGATGGCCGTGAAGTTTTTGTCAAAATCGCTCGAATTTCTGCAATTTTCAGCCAGCACCAGCGGTTTCAGCGACTGAGGTTGGTCGGAAAAGGAAGAGGAGGTGGCAGCGGTTCGAATGGGTCCAATTCCGGCTTGAGTAGTGGTCGGTGGTGGCGACGGAGCCACAAAAATCCTATCGTGGGGGGGGGGGGAGGGTGTTTTGTCGCAGAGAGGGAGAGAGTGCTCGGGGAGGGAGAGAGAGAGAGAGACTGAGGGAGAAGAGAGAGAGAAGTGAGGTTTTAAAAAATCTAATTTTTCAAATTACCATTTTGCCCCTCGTAATATGTTAATCGGATTTTGCTTTGTTTAAGCTCCGATTCGAGCCCACTACGTGTCTACAAACTCATTTCGTTGTGCTCTACGCAATGGTGTGCGTGAAAGTATCAAATCCCTTCTCTGTCAAAAAGTCAACTTTTCTTTAATATAAATTATTCCAAGGGCAAAATTGCCTTTTCCTCTTAATAAATTACTAATTAAATATTAATTTAGGTTTGGGTTATTACAGATGCTCTCGAATCCAAATCAAGGGAAATTTATTTCCTCCTAAAAAAAGATCCAAAGCCCTCAAATCACCATGGTGAGAGGCCCCGCCACGAGGAACAGGCGAAAACAACTAACGTGAGCTGCCAAGAATTTTCTCAAGCCACCCATGGTCTCCCTAGTTATGACCAAGGATTGACCATCCATCAAAGCCAAATGGATTAAAAAAAAAAAAAAAGGCTCGATAAGGGAAAAACCGTGGCTCAGCAGCAAGCTCTGTCACCTAAGTCAACCATCGAGCCACCACGTGCCGCCCACTCTGTCCCACCAGGACCAGGATCTCTGACCTGTAGGCCCATAGGATCGCGTCATCACCGGTCGCCAAAGTTCACTGATGAAGAATCTGGAAAATTTCTAGTTGCTACCATCGCTTAATCGACGGCATCAAGCCGTCATCTCATCCCGCTGACAACAACGTCTTTCTCGTAGACCTCTAAGTTGTAAAACCTCAGAACGAGTTCCCCTATACGATACCCGAGTCACTCCGACAAATCTCTAGAAAAATGGCAGTTGCGGCCAAGCTCGATCTAGACTTTTTTGGCATCATTTCGCTACACCTCGGGTACCAGTATGATCATCTGCTTCCGATATGCAAAACCTAGGAAGGGCAGCACCAGCCGAAACCGGAAAACTACTGATGCACCAAAGGGAGATTTGTCAGAATTGCCCAGCGTTGCCTACACTGTTCCACCATTCTCCTCACTACGCCGCCACTACGAGTAGAACCAGGAGACTCCGGTCCATCTGTTTTAGGGAACATCCAGCCCCGAGTCATTGCATCTTCAGAGATTGCACAACACGCGTCAGAGCCAAGGCTTCTTCTAATGGCAGCTCAAATACACTGAAGGCTCTTTCTCTTTCTCTTTCTCTCTCTATCGTATTTCTTGATTTAACAATTCTAAATAAATATTAATATTTAATATTTTATTATAAATTAAAGCACTTTTCTAATAAATATTAGTATGTGATATTTATTTTGAATTAGTGCAATTTTTTTAATAGATATTAATAATTAATATTTTATTATGAAATTATTGCACATGTCTTATTTAATAATCTTATTATTTCATGGGATATGTGATATTACGGTTGGCATGTATTACAACATTATGCTTTTATCATGCCTACTAATTATATTTTATCACTAATGATTAGGAAAATGCCAAATGACTTGGTGACCAACCTTCGAATCCTCGGCCAACAAGATCAATGATTCTATGGTCAACCCGATCCATGCTTCATCGGTTAGCTTGATCCATGATCCTTCAACTGAGGCCGACAACCTCTTTCGGGACCCCGTGCCCTAAGCAGGAAATCCACCTTAGGCCCACGGCTGAGGTCGGGATTTTCATCCATGACGGGGGCATAACCTCTCATCACAACAATCCTGTCGCCGCCAGTTATGGCCCGATCATGGAGCAAGAGTGACCATTCCCTTCTTTGCCACCGCACTTGATGTTTGCTCCCACATACACCTCCAACAAAACCTTAGCCACCTGCAATCCACATAATTCTCTTATTCTCATCAAAGCAGTCAAGTAGATCTCAGTCTTACAGTCAACTAATTGACCCCGAGAATTGACGACCTAAACCACCTGGTTGGTTAGCTCCTCAGGCAGATTGACCTGGTCCTTGAGAGAAGGATGGACGAACGCACTGGCAGGTAGTTCAAGAGGTCCTAGGTAGGTTGAGTAGGAGCAAACATGCAAGAACGAGGACAAGAACGTTCTACTCAACACCAGGGCATGTCGCAAGCATTCGCAAGCCCCGCTCAAAGTAGATCGAGTATCTTTTCAGGGCTAGGTCCAAGGACCAACATTCACACAAGGCTGGGGGTACAATTCGATATCCATTCCCGCTTAGGCCCAAGAAAAAGTGTTCACTCAAGGCTAGTCCCACAAGGAGATCAGAGGCTCACCAGCTTGCACCAAAAGAGCAAATTCCAGGACACACGTATAGAAAATCCTTCACAAGTTCAATCCACTAATACGTCGTGCTGGTAGGCAGCCGAGGAAAACATCCTTTACAATCGATGAGGAAGTGGACAATCGATGAGGAAGTTGACCAATGACACCCGCGTCGTGAATGTCCCTAACATGAACAGCAAACATTGCGAGCATAGGAAGACCAAGTAAACTCCTCACCATTCACTGATAAGATCGAGCAGGTAGCTTCATCAAAGCGATTCTCAACGCCTTTTCTCAGGTATTTCAAAGGGGATTCCGATCCCGAAAGCCATTTAAAGCACTTTAAAAGTGTCATAATTCTTTACAAGTTGGAGGATGCGTTGATGTGCAAGGTATTTGCAACGACCTTGCGAGGAGCATCTCAGGATTGGTTTCATACCCTGCCATCTGGGTCGATCAGTAGCTGTAGAGAGCTAGCACTCGTCTTCACGAAGGCGTACACCTCCTATTGGAGGATCAAGAAGAACCCTGACCATTTGTTCAACCTGCGCAAGAAGCATGATAAGTCCATCTGAAACTATATCAAGGCGGAGAAAGCCAACATTGTGGGATGCGATGATCGAATCGCATCCTCTACTTTTAAGAAAGGCTTGCCAGCTGAGCACAACCTGTATCGCAAGCTGACTATTATCACTCCCAGCTAGATTCTGGTAAAGGTCTTTCGCGACTACGGAAAGCTATGCGCTTTGGGATGACGATCGAATCGCCACAAAGAAGTCTGCTAAGCAAGCTGAACAACCGACCAAAAAGGCATGTCAAAGAAGTGATAAACCTAACAGTAGGAACCATGGAGGGAAGTGCAAGGCATAATCCCAAGGAGAAGCACTAGCAGATGAAGGCTACACAAAGTTCACTATCCTGATGCATCAAATCTTAGCTTAAGTGAAAGACAAGCTCTAGCTGAGGACGTCACCATCTTTGAAGGAAGATCCTAATAAGAGAGATACTAACAAGTACTGCGCTTTCCATGGAAAACATGTGCATGACACAGCCAACTGCCGATCTTGGAAGATGCACCTCAAAGAGCTCGTAAGAGAAAGCCACTGCACGGAGTTCGTGGCGAAGAAGGTCATCCAGCAGATCGAGGATTGCAATGCAACGAAGGAGCCTCCACAAAAGGTCATAAGGATTAACACAATCCTGGTCGACTATGAGGAATTCAGGCTGACGACCAAATTAAAAAAAAAAAGGAAGATTAAGCAAGCAATTGTGATCTCCCAAGTCTTAACCAGCTATCCAACAATTGAAGATGATCTCGTGATCGACTTCCAGAAGAAAGACCTGATTGGGCTTTATCTATCGCATAATGACGCCCTCGTCATAAGCATCCAAATCGTGCAAGCCATGATCGAGCAAAGTCATGTGGACGAGGGTAGTGTAGCCAATATCCTGCAACTTTTAGTAGTCCAATAAATAGGCATGGAGGCCAAGATCAACAAGTCAGCTAGGTCTCTGACTGGCTTCAATGGAGCAAGTACCCCTTAATGAAAGCCCGAGAAAGACGTCGAGCTAGTACCCCTTGATCTTGACAAGCGAGAGAGAAGCGCTGATCAATTGGCTTCTAAGCCTAGAAGAGAAGGTGGAGCTGACCACTTTCCTCAAGAACAATAAAGACGTGTTCACATGGTCACCATTTAACATGCTAGGCATCAATCCGCAGATCATCTGTCATCAACTTCATGTCAACCTAACCAACAGACCAGTAGCGCAAAAGAGACACAACTTCATTCCATAGCGAGTTGCTATCATTGAAGCCGAGATTGACAAGCTTTTAGCTGTCGGCTTCATTGAAGAAGTCCCCTACTCGGAGTGGTTGGCCAACGTTGTTATTGTGGCAAAGAAAGACCAAGGCACAGTGTGCGTGGACTAAAATGATCTTAACAAGAAATGCGTGAAAGACAACTTTGCACTGCCAAGATTTGATCAGCTTGTAGATTCAACTTCTGGAAACCAACTGCTAAGCTTCATGGACGCCTACTCTGGCTACAATCAAATCATGATGCATGAAGATGATAAAGCGAAAATGGAGAAGCTCATTTTGGCCAATGTAGTTTTCCCAAGAAAGCTAAGCTCACCGGATCATTGTCATGACCGATTTTCCTTTGAGATTGATTCTCCACAGCCCTAACGCTTCTCAGCAACTCATGAAATAGGCTATAGAATTGAGTTAGTATGACCTTTTCTACCAGATGAATACTACTATAAAAGCCCAGGCTTTAGCAGATTTTGTTATAGAGTTCACTCTATCAATCGAAGAAGAGAATTTAGTCATCAAAAATAAGGAAAGTTTGAGAGTAGACGGGACCTCCTCTGCCGATCCTGACCTACCTAATGACATGTAGCAATTAAGCGTAAACGGAGGGTCAAATTATAAGGAAGCTGGAGCAAGCGTCATCATAATCACCCTATGCAGAACTTTGTTGGAGTAAGCCATCACACTAGGTTGTCCAACCTCAAACAACGAAGCAGAATATGAGGCATTGCTTGCTAGACTATGCTTGGAAAGGGAGCTATCGATCAAGAGGTTAGCCATCTACTCAGATTCCTAGTTAATCACCAGCCAAGCTTTAGGCAAGTACATTGTGAAACACCCAAGTATGATCTAGTACCTCGACAAAGTGCAGGAGCTTTTGAAAGCATTTTCTACTATCACCATCTAACAAATTCCCCGGGCTGGGGACATATATGGATGCGCTAGCAAGCCTGGGATTAGCACTGGACACCTAGTTAAGACGTTCAATTCTGGTCGAGCATCTTAATAAGCTAAGCATCGAAGAGGCAGAACAATCAGACCTAATGTAGACAGATGAGGATCCCATCAAACAATACCCTATCATCGACTACTTGGTGAATGAAATTTGCCAAAAGAGAAGTCCGAAACAAGGAAGATCTAGTAGAAAGTCTCGAGGTACTACATGAAGGACAACAAGCTTGTTCGTATATCATATTCTTGTCCTCACCTTACATGCATAAAGTAGCCTCAAACACTTGCAAAATCCATGACAGGGAGTGCAGCAACCACTTTGGGGGTAGGTCACTCGCTCAGAAAGCTTTAAGTATAAACTACTTTTGGTCTACCATGTGCCACAACTCTACGAAGTATGTCAAAAGATGCGAGGCCAACACTACAAGTCAGTCCTAAGTCTACATGTCAAAGTGTATCATCCACATAACAACCCATTGCCATTCATGCAATGGACTATTGACTTAGTGGGTCCCATGTCGCCTGCACCTGCCAAGAAGAACATGATGATCGTCGTCATCGACTACTTTATTAAATGGATCAAGGCCGAAGCTTTATCCTCTACTAAAGAAGCCGACGTTGAACGATTCATCTAGAGAAACATCATCTGCTAGTTTGGCTGCCCACATTCACTAGTCACTGACAATGGATCGAAATACATCGGCAAACAGATGATTAAGTCTACTCAACTTCAGTTCAAAAAAAGTTTTAGTTTTCATTCAATGAAGTGTTTAAGACAAATGAAGCATTCTAAGGGAGACACATGCCAAGAAGGTCACTGTCCAAAAGTGGCCTAAGGAAGACACAAGACTACTACAATGAAGTGTCCTAAGGGAGACGCAAGGCAAGAAAGCCATTGTCCAAAAGCGTCCTAAGGGAGACGTATGACAACTACAATGAAGCATCCTAAGGGAGACGCAAGCTAAGGTAGACCGCTATCCAAAAGCATCATAAGGGAGACATAGGACAACAAAAATGAAGTGTCCTAAAGGAGACGCATGCCAAACATGCCACTGTCCAAAAGTGTCATAAAGCGTAGGACAACTACAATGAAGCGTCCTAAGGGAGACGCATGCCAAACAAACCATTGTCCAAAAGCGTCCTAAGAGAGACACTGGACAACTACAATGAATCATCCTAAGGAAGAAACATGCCAAGTACGCCAATGTCCAAAAGCCTCTCAACATTGGTGATTGATGAAACTTTTTTTGCCTTGGCCAATGGTACCGAAACACATTTGTGCTTGAATAATCTATTAAAAAAAAAAGAAATGCAAGAAAATATAAAAAAAATTGTGACATTAAATTGAATAAAACGGCATTTAGAATCATCGCCAAGATTTTGACTACTTCGAATGTTCTCCCTTGCTTTTGCCAACGCATCTCTCTATTTCTCTAACTCTTTATTTAAAATTTTCCACATATTAGCCAAGGCCATTTCCGTACGAGCCGAAGCCGATCTTTCACAAAATTCTCCATGAATTTTTCTCCACATATGAGAGAACTTCATCTCATTGCCCATGATCGAGCAATGACCAACTTTGACCCAACACTCACACAACAAAATATCTTCCACGGTTGTCCACATGCCTCCGGCTTCGATGGAAGAGGCCATTTGTATTTTTACACAAATGAAATTTAGTAGTAGAAAATTTTGTGTGGAAAGTGAAAAATATTGGAAGGAGATGAATTTGTATGAAGATTTGGTGTGGAAAGTAAATAACATTGGTAGGTATTTATAGAAAAAAATTCTAGAAATTTTTTATTTTTTTTACAAATATTTTTAGCCAAAAAATGGACAGATGTTGGATTATAGGAGATTTTTGGATCCGAGGCTCTAGGAGAAGCCACGTGGCTTGTAGCTGTTGGTTTCTGGCAGTTGTGGGTCAGCGCTAATGTCAGACTGGCGTCAGTGCAAGAAATTCAAAAAAAATTTACGACGGAAAACAAAATTTCTAATTCTTGCGTTGACGTCAGCATCCCGAAGGCAAAAGGACGGGCTAGATCTCTCCGTGGTCTTGCCCGGGCTCGGGGGACCTACGCCTTGCATGGATTGGATCTTGCACGCTGAAGCTGCCTTCGAGGCCTAGGTCCCTCTCTTGCCTGCGCGAGCCCCTTGCGCTAGACTTGCTCTAAGAGCAGTTCTAGCAACAAGGGCTGGGGGGGTTTAGGCCCAAAACCTGTTTCCAGTAGCAAGGGCTAGCCCTGGCAGGAGATGGGGCCCACAAAACTAGGCTAGCCCTCAGGCAAGATCTGCCTTAGTTCCAGCCCGAGTTTGCTGACGTCAGCAACAAAAAATTTTAAAAAAATCTACATAAAATACAAAAAATTTCAGATTAAAAAAAAAAAAAATTACTTAGTTGTAGTCAGAGACGGATCTATAGAGGAGCAAGGGTGGTCAAGTGACCCCTGCAACATCTGAAATTTGCCATTAAAGGGGAGAAAATTGACCCTGCAAAGTGTTTGATAAAAGTCCCCAAAGAGGCCAGACTTGGTTGCTCCAGTGCTGCTCGCGCGCTTCTCTTTTTTTTTTTCTTCTCCCCTCGACGTCAAAATGACGTCGTTCTACTAATGGGTTTTTTTATAATTTTTTTATTTAAAATTTTTAAAACCTGGCCAAAACGACGTCGTTTTGGCTCAGGTTTAAAAAAAAAAAAGAAAAAAAAAAGCAGACTCTGTTAATTGAGAGCCCAATACTCCCTTCTCTCAAATCAGTTTCAGTTCATTTTTTTCAATTGCCAAACCCTAATTCCTCAAACCCCAAATCATATTGAACCAACCTTCAACTTCAACCAATCTAATCCAACCACCCCATCCGACACCGCCCTGTAGCGGCGACATATTCATAGTAGTGGCAACAACAAAGCAAAAAAATCAGCCCCAAATTCAATTTAATTTCAAAGGTGGATTTTTCATTGTCCCTCAAATTTGAAAGTATGTTATCCTAATTTCTAATCTCTTTATGCTTTAACAAATTAATAAAAATTCTTATATGTTTGATATTCTCTTGATTAGTTATTTTGTTGAGTTTTTATTTTGGTTAGTTAATTTGAATAAATTAGGGTTATTTTGTATATAATTAGATTCTATATGCTTTAGTTAGATTATATCTTGGTATATTGGATTAGTTTTTGTGTTTGTTAATTACTGAAGATTCTTGTATATTTTTGTTTTATTGGTTGTTGTGATTTTATTTTGGTTATTTGAATAAATTAGGGATTTTTTTAAATAGATTTTTTTTTTTGTATTTGTTATTTAGATTGTATGCTTTATTGATTATTTCTACCCAAACAAGTTATGGAACGATATTTTAAGAGAAAGTTTTCATCAACTACCTCTAGTTCGGATGATGTGGGTAGTTCAAGTGTAAGAGATGTGGGTATTTCAAGAGATGTGGTGGGTAGTTCGAAAGAAAGTGAGTTGCAAGATGTATTGGCTAATCTTCCTGCAGACCCTGGACTTCGACCTCAAATGTTGGATTATGATCCTAACATTCGAGACGAAGTTCGAAGAGCATATCTACAAAAGGGTCCATGCCAACCTAAGGATCACACATTTCCACAAACCGATCTTTCAGGATATGATCGACGCTTTAATGTCAAGTGGTTTGATGGGTTTGACTGGTTGGAGTACAGATGCTGCATTTTGCCTTTATTGTTATCTCTTCAAATCCAATTTCAAAATTGGTCAAGGCTGTAGCGATGTCTTCACCGAGGTGGGTTGTAGAAATTGGAAGAAGAAAGATAAAATTAGGCAACATGTTGGAGGTGTTGGGAGTGTTCATAATCAATCTAGAAAATATTGTGTGGATTTTATGAATCAGAAGCAACACATCCAAACAGTTTTGGTAAAGCAATCAGACCAAGCTCTTATTGATTATCGTATTTGCTTGACAGCTTCTCTTGATTATGTGAGATTTTTGTTGAAGCAAGGTCTTCCTTTTCGTGGCAATGATGAGAGTGACACTTCAAACAACAAGGGAAATTATGTAGAACTCTTACAATTTCTTGCTGATCATGATGAGAAAGTTAAGGCTGTTATGTTGGAAAATGCTCTAGGGAATCTCAAGCTAATAGCTCCAACAATTCAAAAAGATCTTGTGAATTCTTGTGCAACTGAAACTATTAAGAAAATCATTAAGGATATGGATGGTGCATTCTTCTCCTTATTAGTTGATGAATCACGTGATATATCAGTCAAAGAACAAATGGCGGTGGTGTTTCGTTATGTGGACAAAAGAGGGTATGTAATTGAAAGGTTTGTGGGCATTCAATATGTTAGCGACACTACATCAAACTCGCTGAAAGAGGCTATTGACACAATGTTTTCAAGAGAAGAATTGAGCATTTCCATGCTAAGAGGATAAGGATATGATGGAGCTAGTAATATGAAGGGTGAGTTCAATGGTCTTAAAACACAGATTTTGAGAGAAAATCCTTATGCCTATTATATTCATTGTTTTGCACATCAACTTCAATTAGCTCTTGTGGCCGTGGCAAAGGGAAATGCTGATGTTGCCACTTTCTTCACATCTTGCAATAGCTTGGTTAAAATTGTTTTAGTATCGTGTAGGCGACGTGACATGCTTAGAGATCAACTACAAAAGAATATTACAGAAGCTCTTGAAAATGATGATCTTCCAACAGGGCGAGGCTTAAATCAAGAAACTTCTATGAAGCGTGCTGGTGATACACGTTGGAACTCACATTATGGTACGTTACTTAGTATCATTTCCATGTTCAAATCTGTGGTGGAAGTGCTTAAATTGATTATTGAGGATGGCTCCACTGATAATATAGGTGAAGCAAATAGGTCTTTGAGAGAAATACAATCTTTTGAGTTTGTATTTCACCTATTTTTTATGAGATCTTTATTGGGAGCCACAAATTATTTGTCTCAAGCATTACAAAGAAAAGATCAAGATATTAGGAATGTAATGTCTTTGGTCAAAGATTGCAAGGACACACTACAAGATATGAGAGATAATGGATTTGAAGCCTTGCTTGATCAAGTATTTTCCTTTTGTGGCAAACATGATATTGAGGTTCCAAGCATGGATGATGCATGTGTAGTTTAGTGGAGATCACATCGCAGAGCTCCTAGAATAACACAAATCCATCATTTTCGTGTGGACATCTTCATTCAAATCATTGAGTGGCAACTTGCAGAATTAAATCATCGCTTTAGTGAGGTAAATACTGAGTTGCTTCTTTGTTTGGCATGTTTGAGTCCGAATGATTCATTCATAGCTTTTGACAAACAAAAACTTCTTCGTTTTGCTGAATTTTATCCTCAAGAATTTACTCACCGAGACCTCTTGGCACTTGAAGATCAACTTGGGATTTATATTCATCATATACGTACGAGAAACAAATTTTCTCAATTGAAAGGGATTGGTGGCCTTGCAAGAAAAATGGTGGAGAAATGGTTGCATAGAACATTTAATTATGTCTATTTGCTTCTGACATTAGCCTTAACTTTATCAGTTGCAACTGCTTCAGTGGAGAGAGCATTTTTTGCTATGAATGTTATCAAAGGTCCACTTCGCAACCGAATGAGAGATTAATGGTTGAGTGATAGCTTACTTGTTTATATTGAGAAAGATGTGTTTGTTTGTATTGATAATGAAACTATAATGGGACGTTTTCAGAATATGAAAACTCGTCGTGGACAATTGTAATGTGGTTTTTTTTTTATTAATTATGAATTATAAATTATCGTTTTATTTTTATGGGTTTATTTTTGTATAGAAAGTTTTTACCCTTTTAGACGTTGGCCCTTGCAAGGAAAATTCATGGATCCGTCCTTGGTTGTAGTTTTCACTTCCCACACCAAAACTCTATACAAATTTAATTTCTCATATCTCATGTGAATAGTTGTTGCTATGGCAATTGGTGAAAACACCACAACCTTTTGCAAAGACAACAACTATTCACATGAATAGTGACTACTCTAGCCCCCCCTTTGCCATGACAAAGGGCAAATGGGTGGAGTTGCTCAAAAAACTTCAAGCCAAAGGCAAATACAAATACTCATTGAATTCAACCTTCGCAAGAAAAAATGTGAAAGGAAAAGTCTTTCGACCATGGTTAGAAAAATGACGTCGTCCTTGGTTAAATTAACCACTTTTCTCTCCCTCTCTGTCCGGTTGGATATTAGCTGTCAAATAAAACTCAATATTAAAAATAAGACAAAAAAACAAAAAAACTTTTTAAAAACAAATTTTTTAACTTTATAAAACACTTTCGAAGGCCTTCTCTTCTCCCTTCTCTCCCCAGTTTTCACACTCTCAGCTTCTCTGCTTTCTCTCTCTTTTTTCTGTGTGCCTCTGGCCAAGCTCTCTCTCTCTCTCTCTCTCTCTCTCTCTCTCTCTCCCAACCTTTTAAGCTTCTGTTACTTGGTTAGAGTAATTGATCTCTTTCGGTCCTCAATTTCAGTAATTTCACTGAAATCCCATGTTGGTGGATTGAAGTTATTCACTGATTCTTTTGACTTCTGGAAAAATTTCTGGTGAATTCCAGTGCTAATAGTTTGATTATTGTGTAAAGTTTCATACTTTACGAAGTAAAATCCAAAAAGGTTAGATTTAGAGAAAGGCAACTGACAGAGAGGCTCTTTTTGAGTAACTGGGTCACTTTTCTCTATCGCTTTAAACGCGGGTTTGGTGATTTTTGTGATTTTGGAGGTGGGTTTTCAAGACTTTGGCTTAAGCTTTAAAATATGATTGTTAGCTCTCTCTGCAATGCAGGCGCTAGGTTCTCGGTGAGTTCATAAAAACTTCATATAATTTTCTTTTCAACTTTTGCTCATATTCTTCCACATATACCGTTGATCATAGCAATTTTTGGTGAACATATATATGTTACAAATTGTGTTCTCTACTCATAAAATTATGAACATCTTGTGAGTTTTTGGAGTGTCAATACGTATTATGTAAATGGGTATTTGGTATTAATAATTATGAGATACTCTGTGATATTATTAAATGAGGTGGGAAGATTGTGTACGCCAATTAGATATGCTTATGTTTCAATTCATGCATAGTATATAAATTTGTTGTCTGGGCCCACCAAAAGTCATTCAATAATTTCAGCTTGTTCCGATTACACTCGTAGAAGCTAATCTATGATTCTGATCTTGTGCTTTATTATTATTATTATTATTATTATTATTATTATATTTTATTTTTATCATTTACTAACACGCCATTCAAATTTAAGCGTGGTTGATTTATGCCTTTGGATTAATGAAATCACGGACCTTTGGTCCATTCTAAACGACTTTGAGTTTTGATTTGTATAATATGATGCATTATTTGCTTGTATTATATATTTATGGGTTTATTAGTTTAATATGAGTAGGTGATTGTGTTTTTCATTGTACGATGGAGCTGTTGTCTCTTTGTGAGTTTACAAGTTTTAATAATTGGTTATATACGCTAGCACCAATGGACTGTATATATTATATTTTGTTTTGTGTATCGAACTGAGGGTAAACCACTGACCGAAACAGTGCATGTTTTGTTTATAATATAAACATTAATAATGCAGTGATATATTTGCATGCTGTCGTGTATTGCTTATATAAAACTTGATTATTTTAAGGTATACATTGAATGGCATTAAGCTTGTTCATGGAAAAAATTCGCCATGTTCCTAGATGTTTCGGTTATCAAAATCACACTTGTCGGACGGTCAACTGTAATCTTCTATTTTTGGCTTTTCTAACATTACCGCACGGGTGCCTTCCTGCAGCTTCTACCCATGTGCATGATTTCCTGTGTTCTGTAAGACTTGTGTGAAACCTTGTGCATTCATGTGCTTCGTAGGAGGTAAAGGATAAACCAGCATCCAAGAAAGCTTCACGCATATTGCTTTGAGACAAAAAGAAATAAGAGTTTTTCTGTAGTTAGAATGTCACTAAGTTTAGCTCATTTTGCATATAGTATATTCGTTTTGTTTCCTAGTGTCGTGGGAATAGTAGAGCATCTGTGTTCATAAATCCTGTCACAAGAGGCCTACTGTTTGGGGAATATGTTTTGTCTGGAATAGATCTGTAGTGAGTATTAAAAAACTGACACATAAGTTCCTGTTCCTGTTTGGTAATTTATTTAATGTGTTAGCAACTTAACATCAATTGTTTTTTTGTTACCCTCCTTTTTAGTTAAGATTCCTTCAAGAGTAGAACATTATGACGAACATGTACAATGATTATATAACCAAACAAGAAGGATGATTCACTTTTCTGGACTGCTTGCTACGCATTGTACCATCAAGGGAAATACTTGAAGTTCTGGATGCATTCATCTTACATTGGGACTTGTGAAAGTGTTAGGTTAACATTGATTATTGGGTGTGTGTTTCTGCTAATGCTTGTCTAATCTTACAAATAGTGATTCTTCTTTCTTTGTTAACCTAGGGGGAAGAAGGGATAGATGTAAGAAACATGACAGAACACAAAAGAAGCCCCTGCTCTGTTGATCAAAGCAATTTTACTTCTCTTGCATCCAAACGACATAAGACTGATTTGTCCATCTCCACAAAGGTTTCTTTTCCTTCTTTCCCTCCTTTTAATTTTTCAGTTTGTATCCTCATTTATTTGATATGTGTGTGTGTGTGTGTGTGTGTGTGTGGGTTTTGACTTCGCTTGCATCCAGCTGACATAAGACTGATTTATCCATCTCCACAAAGGTTTCTTTTCCTGCTTCTCAAATTTTTTGTTATTAGGGTGGGTATGGACCTTAATTGTATCTTAGATTCAATGGGGGCTCTAGGATGTTTCTTCTAAACATTGACAAGAGCTGTCTTTTGATATCTGTCTCTCAAGAAATTTATGATTTGTAGAATAAGGTTTGCACTGGTGTGACTCGATCTTGTTCCTCTTTCTATGTGCGTGTGTTAATTGGTATTTTGGGGGCAATCTGGCTTCAATCAAACACTTTTTTAAATTTTGGAACTTGAAGCTCTTACCTTAGAGGTATTAGAATTGTTTTCTGATCTCTATAAAATATGCTTTCAAGTGCTCCATTACCTTTATTAATATCCATGGAAAAGAAAAATGCAACTATCTCATAACAATAGTTTATTTATTCAAAGCTGATATAGTTAGAAATTGCTTGACTTTTTTTTTCTATTTAAAAAATAAAAAAATAAAAAAATAAAAAAATAAAAAAATAAATATATATATGTATAATCATAAGATGCTTGAAAATGGCATGTTCTGTATGTTTCAGTAGCCGCTTTAAAATTCACACTCGTGTAGTTACTATTGTCTGGTAGCAATTCAATTCCTAAAGAAACTAGGGTTTTTACCTTGAGGGCGTAGTTTGCTGGGGATATCTATTGTGAGCTACTTATGTTTTAAATTCTTTTGTTCTGCTTGTAGGAGAGGAAAGAGAAGCTTGGTGAACGGATTGTAGCTTTGCAACAGCTTGTTTCGCCATATGGAAAGGTACACAGAACAAATTAATCCTTTTCCTTAGTTGTGAAACTGTTGAAGCATGATTTACAATGGTGGCATTACGACATTAATGGTTTCCTATTAACTCATCTCATGGAATTTGTGGTGTTTATAATTCTTGGGTCCATCCATCATGCACTTCAGGCATCTCCACAAAGTGAATATCATCTGATAGAGAGTGCTTATGCTATATTTACTGTAGATAGGTTTCCAATGCCAACAGTTTATTCCTAGAAAAAAAATAAGTTGTTTATATATTCTGTGTGTGTCTAAAGTCCTATTATTGTACTGCAGACAGACACAGCTTCAGTCCTGCTGGAGGCAATGGATTACATTCGCTTCCTTCATGAACAAGTTAAGGTTAGCCTTTTCATTCTTCTTATAAGCGAACACCTTCCCTAGTACCCAACTTCATAACTGGTATTACATGGACTGGATTTTGTTATATGGTATTGCCAACTTCAGATGTAATCTGCTATAAGACATAATTCCGTATGGTTGATATTGTGATATGAATGAGACACTTCCTTTTTAAAGATTGCCTCAAAGTGAAAATAAGAACAGTTAAGATACGGTTGTTTTTTTTTTTTTTTTGTGTGTGTGTTTCTTTGGCCTGTAAGATACTTTTTCTTCTTGTTCTGCAAAAACAAACAAGATGAATAACTTCAATCTTGCCTTGTTTGTGTTATTTGAGTAATGTGAAGTGATAGGGCTTGCTGTTCAAAACTAATGATGCAAATATTTGAAATGTTTTACTTTTTTTGAGAGATGCTTCTTCCGTATAAACTGCTTGATAAGGTAACAGATTTGACTTTCTTGTTGGTGGATTTAGGTGTTGAGCGCTCCATACCTTGAAAGCACACCAACAGCTAAGATGCAGGTGAGCTTGAGCTGGATGTAGACATAAGCAAGAGCAAAATGTCAATGATATTTCAAAGCTTGTTTGGAGAACTGATGAATTACATTAATTGAATGTAACCATATGTCATAATGAAGACATCACTAAGCTGCCATGTCCTACGTCTGTTGTTGGATAAAAAGCAAAGTGATGTGACCTAGTGT
Source organism: Prunus persica (assembly GCF_000346465.2). Classification (NCBI taxonomy): domain Eukaryota; kingdom Viridiplantae; phylum Streptophyta; class Magnoliopsida; order Rosales; family Rosaceae; genus Prunus; species Prunus persica. The sequence goes on from NC_034009.1 coordinate 21,087,310, forward strand.
GCATGGGTCAAAGATGCCTCTCTTTTCACACATTAGTACCATTTAATTTGGCATAATTGGTTTAAATTTATGGTGAAAATGTAATGTGGTTGTTCATTAATTTTCTTTCATCAGGAATTAGAGCCATACAGCTTGAGAAGCAGAGGTCTGTGCCTTGTTCCTGTCTCTTGTACTGCCGGAGTTGCTCAAAGTAATGGTGCAGATATCTGGGCCCCCATTAAGAATACTTCCCCCAAGTTTGAGGACGCCATCTCACAATTCCATTGATACAGATCAATGCTCAGCAACCAAAATGGTCTTGAAGATGGATGCCAGATTGAGGCGGTGTAAAGGGTAACCAATTTCGTTTCTAAAGCACAACCCATTTTTTGTGAGGCAGATTCGGATTCAGTAACTGAAATTTTTAGCATGACGCCCTTCAATGTAATTCTGTGATTGAATGTAGTCATGCTTGAACTCCATCTAATGCAGGCCCCAACCATTCTGGTTTTAAACTGGTGGTGGGATAAGCTTCTAGTACGGTACCTCGATTGTATACTTAAATGAATCTACAAAATGTATATTTATAAACTTGTGTTGTACAATGATTCTGACCATGAATTAATGAATATATGGTGGGGAATATAATGGTATGATTTATAGCGTATGCCTTCTCAATTGCGTTTTAATGGGTCTCAAGACCTTATTGCAACTTACCTTGAACTTGGCTCTTCTCCCAGAGAGGGAGAGAAGTCCTTCCTCACGCATTGGCGCAATCTTTCATGTTAGCATTAAGTAAGCGTGATCAGGCTGTGTGTCTGATGGTGCTTTTGGCAACTCGGCAAGAAGCCTTGAAAGTTTTGGCCTATCTACGATAGGGTTGGAAAGTTATAGATCAGGTCTTTGCATCCCTGACATACTACCAAGGCTAAGCTTATATTAGAAGTTAAATTTCTCAATTATCGTTGCACTATCGAATTAACACATTAATTAAATATATACAAATTTCTACATATTTATATTGGTTGGGTATGGGTTAAAATAATTTTTGCTTGTTAGATAATTCTTCTATTATATTATATAAAAATGACCAAATGACTCATCTCACCATATTATGATGTTGACCAAATTTTGGACTCGATCCGAAATTAATTGGTCAAAGATGTTTGTCACTTCAAGTTCATATCAAGTTTGTACGGTAAATGTAATAGTTGGAAGATTGCATAGTTTTAGTAATTGGATTTCTCTAAAACAATACAATCTTCCAACCACTCCATTTGTAGTACGAACTTCTTACGAACTTAAAGTGGCCAACTTCTGTGACCAATTGATTTCGGATTGAGCCTAAAACTTGGGCAACATGATAATCTGTCATGACTATCCAAGTTAAATAGAACTGTTTTGGATAACCTATTGAGTTGGAATTGCAACGCAATTCGGTTATTTTATAGAACAATACCTTGTGTCACATTTTTAGGAAATGCGCAGCTCATGTCAAATCCCTAATGTTACTAATGATCCTATAATTCTTATGAATAAGATTAGAAAGTTCTTTTCATAATCCTATTTAATACTTTGGCTCAAGATTTCTTGAATAATAGTTTTAGAGTATTGTCGCTTTTTATTAAGAGTAGAGATCCCTTGTTGTACATTCATATGTCTCTCTATGAACTAATTGAGAATCCCGATAATACCTTCGAATCATATATCTTGATATAAGCGTATAACATTCTCAAAGACAAGCTACGTGTTCATAAAACAATAATGATGTCTCAAGTTTGAGTACTAACTTGCATTAATTGCAACTTAGAATTTTTATTTGACATGTGACTAAAATTTCCATACAAGAATTATTGGTCGATCTCATTCAGTGGACTCAATCCCCATTGAACACCTATACACTTGTCTTAGTGTCTCTACGCGAATGAATTGAAACTAATCACCCTCTCGATTGAGAAGACATAGTGTGTACCAATCTTTATGGATTTAAGACCAAACTAATGTAGAACATATGGCTGAACAGATCAAGGAGCAACTGTACAAACGAATGCATCGTCGAAGTAGGACAATCCAGTCCATGCAGATTTGGGCTTCGAGCTTAGAATTAGGCTCATGACCTGTCGTTACGAAGAGAACGACGAGCTCTTCTTTACGGTTACATATTTTTGGCCAAATTCCAATATATTTCTGTCTTAATAGCATTTTAAGTTTCAGGGATAATTTGAGAATTTTGTTAATTTCCATTTTTACTTCCAATTAGGGTTTCCTAGCAAGCCTAGGATTGTTAAGTATAAAAGGGACACATTAGCGTGTCTTTGGATTATTATTCATATTTTGATTCAATAAAACTTGAGGTATTACTCAAACTCCTGATGGAATCCAAATTACTGGTGAATTACGAAGTTGTCGTTAAAGAGTTATCATTTGATTTCCCATTTCTCTATTACATTATGTCATTAGATGCATTCTTTGTAAAGCATTGACAGAGACTGTATATGTGTTAGCTTTATTTTTAATATTTCAACCATATTTGACTGACTGGGCGGCTCCATATAAAGGTGCCACTACGTATGATTAGGTGAACATGGGATGAACGGGACTTTACCTTGCAGACCAGAGATCTCAAGTTCAAATTCCATATGTTCAGGTTGTATCTTTTTAAATTCCATGCCTAGTTAGCCAAACAAGAAATTTTTACCAACATTAACTTCCATTTTGAAATTCTCTTGTACTTTTATCGTTAACGGCCCTGAAAGCCGAAACCATGTCCCACACAAGAATCCAAGCATGAATTTTCTTCTCTCTTTCGCCTGATGGGAAAACCATAATATTGAAATCCACCAAAAATTAAAGCCTTAATCGTCAAAATAAAACACCATGTACCACACACAATAATCCAAGCATGATTTTAAATTAATCGTCAAAATGAAATTTAAAAAAAAAAAAGAAAAAGAAAAAAGAGAGAGACCCATGAGGTTAAGGAGATGATCGACTTGATTTAAAACCCCATAAGAAAGGGTAACTTGATTTAAAAACCAAGAAGAATAATATTGGAAATTTTTAACGAACTAGATTCAAATCCCAGAAGAAGAGAAACTTGATTTGTGGGAAGGACCTCAGCAAAAGAAGACGTAGGAGGAGGCAAGTTTTGAACGAAAGTCAAGAAAATCCAAGCACAGAAGAACCAAGCAGAGAATCAGGATATCTAAGTTTTAGGTTCATACGAGAGAGGTTATTTATCCATCCCTACAATCTGTATTAGAAGAGAAAGGAATTTGATATCCAATAACTGGCATAATACAAGAAACTCACCATAAGACCAAGACTTAGCTACCATTTCTAAAGGGCATGTCTTTTAATACAGAAATAATATCATGCAATTGCCTGACATCCCTGTGTGATCTCTATAATATTAATGTTGGAAGATCCAAATCCATAGATTCATCACACCATTTACGTATAAAGTAAGAATTATCGGTGCAACTGTAAGAAATCTTCTGAGTCTATAAACATGCATTTGCAAAATAACTTAATACTCATCTCTGGAATAAATACACAAGGTTAAAATTTTCAAATGTTCGTATTTTCTCTCGTCAAAGGGGTTGCTACTACCATATTGCCAATAAATTCAAACTATGTTTAAGCGATACAAGCATTCCAATTAAGTTTGAGCAAAGTTGCCCCCGACCCCTCAAAGCAATAAGCCACAGTCAGGTCATGTCAAGTTTATTGTATCAAGATTCAAGAATGCACACACAGCAAGCAAAAAAGGAAGAAGATTCATTTGTCCAGTACCACAGTTCTTTTAGAAATACATGACAGTTAAGATACAGATTAAGGCAGTGACAGAGGATTACAAGCATTCAGATTGCTGAAGCACGCTTTACCTTCCCTTGCAGAAACTGCAGTATATGTTCACGCTTCCAATTGTCAATCCTGTGATAGAGATAAAAAAGAATATTTGTAATAAGTTGGAAACTCAATTTTCCCCATAGAACAAATGGAGATTAAAATTCTAACCAAACTAGGTATCATATCATTATTCCTTACTAAAACCTAAGCAATGGCTATAGATTCTTGTTGTTACCAGATTCCAGATTTACACACAGGTTTAGGCAGCATTCAGTGTTGGATAAAGGTATTATCATGCAAAAACAATAAAAAACACAAAAGCCTGTAACTCAAATGGGGCTGTCCAAACTATGAGAAACCACGAGAAAGAAAATGGGAGGGCATATGTCCACGGCTCCTATGTGAATGGCAAATAGACACTCACCTTATTGTTTCCTTATGTTCATCTGCATCATCTAGCAAGATCAACTTTGGTGGAGAATTGAAAATGTACTGAACTTTGACCGAAGGAAACCGATCCTTCTCTTCTTCAATGAAGCCAACAATTTCCGGATAGAATACCAGTTTCCTCATGCAGACCTCCAGAATGGCACCAGAATAGGTAACCTGTATTTGCAGTCACATTAAGCATTTCCTTTTCTGTTCAATAAAGGGTCAGTAGATTGAAGTCTTGGATGGTAATTACAATTTGCAGAATTATGTTATGTGAAGAGATAAATATAATTTTTATTATATACTATAAGTCATGATTAAAATTCTCAAAACATCCAAAGTGGCCCCAACTTTCCAATAGCGCTTGTCCACCAAATCTTGACACATTTTAAAAAAATTATCTTGCAAAAAGAAAACTTTATCACTTTTTCTTTGATCTAAAATAGTTCTGACATGAAAATAGCAATTCTCATGGAACCATAAATTGTGGAATTAAAGAATTCCAATACTACACTTTTATTATTATTATCTTTTATTTCAAAGGAACCTTAAAATTTGTTTAATTGTACTAGTATATGAAGTTTTTTACTAAGGGAATTTATTAAAATGGTTATAGAGGAATGGTGCAGATCAGCAAAGATTGATTTACAATCTATAATTATGAAAGTTCCCGTACGTACAAAGGCATATTTTAGAGCAAGTCAGCAGGCCAGAAGTTTCAAACAGCCATGTACCACCCCAAAGGCACACGTTAAGCACCAATTTCCCAGCATAATGAAAACAAGATTAAACTAAGGGCAAAAGAACAAACTGCTGGTCATCCAAGAATGTACAAGACCAGAACTCAAGTGAATACACATTAAAAAGTTTCCAAATGCTAACTTAAGAATCACACTCTTTGGCTGACACCACACAGTATCCCATTTATCTTTAGTTTTTTCATTCTGGATGCAGGTTAGTCAAATCATTTAATAAACTTCGTGGAAATTTGTTGCGACATATTTTATGCAACATATTAACTTATACATCACCCCCTACCCACGTGCCCATGTCTATCTAATAAAACTATGCACATTTTACAGGTTAGAGTTACTTTGAACCAAAAAAAAAAAAAAGGAAGGAAATTTCTAATTACACCTTTCAGACTCGAAAGTATATGGGTAAATTAAAACATAATTTCAACTTCCACAAATCATCATGTGTATACCTTGCTGATGGAATCATCAGAATCCTCAGTGCAACACTTCCTACAGTCCGATACCAACTCTGCAATCAAAACTAGGACTTCAGTATATTATAAAATTATAATCATGCTGAAAGTAATATTCAAGGTTCTCATATTCCATCCCCTAACCTGTTAAGTTACAGTTAAAAGACCACTTGCATTCACCTTATATTTAGTCCATAGATTTGTCATATAACGCACACAGCCTTCACAATGACCTCAAGTTTCTCATCAAAATTCCATTGTCTCCTCACAAGTTTTCTTCATTTCGTTTCCTTAGTGTTTTGAATAATGTTATTTCCTTGCCAGCTTTGTAGTTCTAGTTCCATTTATATTACTTGGTACTGAACATATTTCAAGCTCAAGGTTCATATAGTTCTTGATCCTCTTAATATGTATGTGCTAATTTCTACAATTGAAAATTGTCAATGCCAAAGTTGCCAACTCCAAGAAATGGACACCTCTAAAGATCTCAAATTCCTATGAAAGTTAATGATGCATCCTAAATTTCTATGAAATACCCTTAATATGAGAACAATGAGACTCTTGTAGTATCAGTAAATGGGTGTCTCTGAAACCCCAAAAAGCTCCAATTTTAAATCAAGCAAAACACTTTTACGCCATAATCCTCAAAGCCCGTCAATAACCCACAAATAACGCAGCGACCAACAAAACAAAATAAAAATGAAGTGCGGGAAATTGGGATTACAAAGATAGCTAGCAAGTAACAGTTAAAACAAACAAATGCAGAAAAGACATGGAACCAGGATTTAGTTGTTGAGGAAGAAGGAGAGAGGAAATTTTGACGGGTTACCTTGGTCTTTAACGTACTCAGCCAAACTGTTACAATCCGAGCACAAAGCAAGCCCTGTGAAGCCAAGATTCTCACATTCCCTAGTGCTCAGCTGCTCTTTCGATGCGCCTAAAGGTACTACCACCCCCAACACCACCAACATAGCGATCAAGGCTCCCATCTCTACAAGTCTTTCTTTCTTCAGAGGTCAGGAGACTCGGGACTCTAAGAGGCTCAGAGCACAATACAGTGGTGTGCGAAGTAAGAGGAGACCATTTGGGCCTTTGTTTTTTTCGGTTTGGGCTTTCAGCATCGCAGCACAGTACGGTTGAAATATGGAGCATTTTTGCTCAACTCAATGTGTATCAACACCCTTTTGAACACTTGACACGTATCTATAAGTATAATTATGGTTTCACAAATACAAAGTAAAAGTAAACCATAGATATCTATAGACACGTGTCAAGTATTGAGAAAAATAGTAAAAATACACATTGAATTAACGTGCTGACCAAAATATCTCCTGGGAGTTTTCATTACCACCCAACAATTTTATCACGATAGTCGACATTTTATTTTAAATGTGAATTTTCTTTTGACGAGATTAAAAAAAAGTCCCTAAAATACAAGCCACTCTTAAAACCGTCTTGCATTTTTTCAAAAAGACAAAAATGAGCACACGTACATAATAAAAAAACTTGCATGTCGTGCTCCTTACACTCTATTGAAGATAAGGCATCTTTGTAGTGTGTTATTTCCATCTTTTTGAATGTTTTTGTTTGTGGCGCATGCGAAATCTTATTTTTTTAGTATGCATGTGATGTGTAAATGGAAGTGATATGGTGTGCAAGTAATGTGAAGTAGAAGTGTTAGAGTGTTTTCGGTATCAGTACAACAATGTTGTATATGTACGGGAGAAACCTCCAAAGTGAGGCGTATTTGAGAATAATAACTCTCGGTTCGATGCTCTCTCTTTGGCTTTCAATAAAACTATCATTCGCTTTCAATACACACTCTCTCTCAATTCATACTAACAATTCTAAGTTCCAAGCAATATCAGCACCAACATCACGTAAATAAGTCTTTTTTATCTTTTATTTTTTGGTTTTCTCAAGCAAGCTTTTTAGTCCAAAACAGATCAACACTATTTTAGTTTTATTATTATCTTGCTAAATGATGAGTATATTTTATATTATATATTTAACCTCATTCTTAGTATATTTTGGTTAATATTTTAGAAGAATTTTGATACTTTAAATTATATTTTCAATTTAGGACTTTCGATTTCCTCTGGAGCAAAACATAATCAAATGGACGAATGTTGGAGTCATTCTAGTTGGAGGACGTTCGTGAGCCACTTAGCTTGATCGCATCAAAATTTCAGATTTTTCTACCAAGCGGTTATTTTCTGGCAATAAAATAAAGGAGCAGTGCGCGGTGCTGGAATAATGACGTTTTAGGTTTTTATTGCATTTTTGGAGCCCAAGATGACCTCGGATGGGTTCGTGACCTTCTGGAGAAGTGTTCAAAATATTTTTATCTTTAAAACAAGCTATCTTGGGCCAGATTTGGAGGAGATTTGAGGTAAAAACGTGGCTGGGCAGATTTTGGGCAGATTCTCCTAATTCAATTTGGACTTTATTTTCTAGTATTATTTTATTTTACTTAGTTTCCTTGTGGGGATTGGGCAGTTAGGTTTTGGGATGTATTTAAGCTCTTTCTCACAGCAATTTTAAGACTTCTCTTTTGGCTCTTGAAAGTGGAGAGCAATTGCTAGGGTTTTGGAGTGCTGCGACTTTCAGGTGTTTTTATTCCCATTCATTCGAATGATATTTTCTTTGATTTTAATTATGAATATGCGTAACTAATTCCTTTTGCTAGGGTGAAGCCTTGACCTTAGCATGAATATGTGATTTTTATTTATTGCTTATGATGAGTGCATGCCTACTTTGAATTGTTAATCACTGTTTTAAACTATCTAATTGTCTTAATGCTTGATCACCATTAGGATCTTTAGAAAAGTAATTGGATGCAATTTTGGTCGGAAGGTTCCCTGAAATTGATGCTAGCTTCTTGTGATTAATAATTGTAATTTCACTTAAGATGAACACCACGTCTTAAGGGTTGCATGATTATTCATAGGGTTTTCACAAAACTTAATGAGTCTTTCATGTTCAGATTTGATCCAAACGTCTGGACGGGTTGCATGTTGGATATACGTTCTGTGTTGGAGGGTCCAAGTAGAATATACATTAGGAAAACCTAACCTTCAAAGTGGCATGTGCAAATCATAAGTAATTAGTAAAAGTTCGTAGGATTGCTAGGTGATGATGAAACCCTAGTTCTTTTATAAATTGGTATTTCAAACCCTTTTCTTTCAATTGTAATTGTTTTTGTTTGGGCTCAATTTGGCGCACCTAGCCTAACAATACAAGAGCCCAGAATAATAAAAGCCACAGGATCTAAAATCTGGACTGTGCAAAACAGAAATCAAAGGCCCAAAGTCCAAAAAAGGCCTAGCCCAAGATTTATCAAAATATGGCAGGTAGACTTGGGCCCCCCAAAAAAGAAAAGCAACCAGCCTTGGGCTCCAGAAAAATCAAAGCAGCCCGGTATAATTAAAAAGAAGAGAAACCCAAAAATTGGAGGCAAACCCACGTGATCTCCTGACTTGGAAAAGTCAACAATTTCAACTATCACAAAGAGTTGATTGGGAATTAATTAAAAGCAGTTTAGTAGCAACAAGACTTCTCTGAATCTCTGCCATCAGAAAATCAAGATCCCTTTTATATATTTAGAAATAATGTTTCTACTCCAAAGAGGGTGATCGTTCAAAGAGATAAGCATTCTATGTTCTTGAAAAGAGATAAGCAGGAGGACATGGAGTTGTTCAAACTGGGAAATCAAACTAACCATCACGATTTGAGCTCTCACAAGGGGCAGTTGGAATTAAAGAGAGGTTTGGTCCTCTTTCAAAAATGAAGAAGTGATTTGTCTTAAAGACTGACCACTCAGGGCTTATCTGCCAGAATTGATGAACCCCCTTTTTTTCTTTGCATTTAATGAAAGATCTTTTGAGAATTTTGCTGCCCATTATGAAAAGAAAGAAGCCCTACTCCAAAGCATTTCTTATAAATATGAGAGGGGGTGAACAGGGCAAAGGACACACTCATTTCAACAATCAATCAAGCAATCAAAAATCAACCAAAGATAAAAAACTCAAAATGTTCACCTGATCACTGAGAACCTTCAAACAAACTGGAGCAACCAAAAGCTCATTTGAGCCACAAAAGAAGCCAGCTATAGATCAGAACTTCCAAAGTTCAGACTTATAGAAATAAGTCATTCAAAACGAGACTTCTCTCGTTACAAATTTGGTTCAGTAAAAGCCAAGATAAGCAGAGTTTGAGTTTTCATAAATATGAAAACCTCAACAAATTTTACAGTGCAGTTCCAGCTTATTAAGTCCACAAGTCCAGCCACTTCTGCCCCTTCAGACTGAAGAAGCCGCAGTTCTGCCCGTTCAAAAGCCTCCCAAGGCTTGAAGTAGATTAAAGCTCTGCCAAAATTGAACTTTGGTATCGATTTACAGCTGAAGCTAAGCAGTTGAAGTTGTTAACAACTTAGTCCAGCCCGGATCAGAAGTTTCTACCTAGGCAGAAATAGAATTCCAGCCGTCTTTTTGTCTTTCTAGAGTTGATTTTTTCCTTTTTAATTCTGTAGAAGGCAGTTCTGCCTAAAATAGTCCACTTTATTATCATCTATTTTGGTCAGAACTACTAATTTTATACTGTGATAAATTATGAAGTCCTCACCAGTCTGAGGCAGAAAAAGAACTTACTTGGGAGATATTCCTCACCCAAATTCACAATCGCTTATTTAGAAATCAGTAACTTGGGGCGCAAGTTATATATTTTAAAGAAGTCTGCTAGGATTTTTTATTGCTAGCAGTGGCACGCTCGCACACCAAAGAAAGTTGGTTTATTGACCAGTCAATGGTTTTCAAGGCAATGGGGAACTTTGCCCTTCCATCACAGGAGCAAACATAAAACGGGTGAACAGTTTTTAGTATCAACCAAATTCATAATCATCTTTCTTAACCTTTTATTTTAAGTAGTTATTTGGAAATTATTTTTACTTAAATTGCTAATTAGTCCTTGAGGAAAACGACCTTGCATGAGCATCTATACTACAATAGCCTTGTATTCTTGTAAGTATTTTATGTGATTTTAACCCTGTTTGCACAGGTACTAAAAATCCTATCACTAAACTAACGATCATCCCCTCTTTGAGCACTCAATTTTAGTTAAACGCTTGTTATATAATTAACTGGATGTCAATCACAGAACTTCTGAGTTCTACACCAATGACCGTGTAAGTGAAGAAAACTTTAGACTGAACTTAAAGATTCATTGAAAATCTACACGATAAAACTTTTAGAGATGGGAACGGAAGAAAAGAATTGAAATCATGACTTCAGAAACAAAATCTTTACCCAAGTATCTTAAGCCAAGTGATAGATGTGCCACTTTAAAATCCTACAATCCTTATACTTATATAATCCCACACATTTGAGTGAACGTCAAAGCCCTCACTTTCTCTCTCTATGGGCGCCCCTATGTATTATTGGGCTTGTTGGGTCTTTTATTTTATGTTGTCATGTAAAACATAACTTAAAGGCTCAAAGGATCCAAGCCTAATGGGCCTTAGGAATCTGAAACTCTTTAATGCCCAAGTTGAACATCCTATGTTTGAGTGATTAATTAATTCTTTTAATTAATGTTTGCCATAATCCATTACCATTTTGATTGACTTAATCCTCTTCTCTGGTTTTACAAACTTTCTATCTCAATTGGTGTGTGATCCATTAGGTTCTAATTAGTTAGGCAGTGGACGATTAGAATTCTTATTTTCGGTTGTGAATTAAAACTCCTTTTTAATTCTTTCTTTTATAAGGGCCCAGTTATGGTATATCATCAAAGCTTTCACAAGCTATGAGTGACCCCTAACAGTATATCATGACTACCCAAACCAAAATAGAAAATGCAGACGACCTATTCAATTGGAATTACAATGCAATATGATCGTTCTCTTTTCCAAATAATCATTAATCAGATTAATAGGATACATAATTTATGTCAAATCCCTAATGTGATTATTCAATACTTATATGATTCACTTGAGCATGATTAGAAACACCTTCAATGATTAGAAACACCTTCCTTATGCAGGCTCACTACTATGGCAAGAGATAGTTAATCTCATATTCCTTTACATTGCTTTATCTTTATCTCATATTCTTTGGACTTATTGTTTAAGCAGATAACGATTAAGGAGACATTTTTTTATATTAAAGAATAAACTTGCCATTATGATTAACCATAAGAGGTAATGAAATATCCACAAAGTTACGTCATATGTTTGACTTTAGGGCATATTCCAATAGTAAGTTGGTCTTTTTTGCAGTTCTATATGCAAGGTCCATGTTCTAGGCTTGGTATTATAATAACCATTTGACTACCATGAGGATAGAAGTCACTAATACATCTGATAAAAACCACATCATCAATATTTGTTAATCACTTGTTAATTATTTGTCAATCATCTGTTATGCATACTGAATCATATGTTAAGAGTTTCTTTGTAGGTTTAGAGCTTGGTGGACACTCATTAGAATAAGACAAATGTTACAACAACTTCGAAAACAAAAAGTTGCATATCAAGCATAAATTAAGAGTTTAGAAGAGTTATTTGTTACGCCCTGGACTCGGGGTACGGTGGAAATCCCGCACCCGGTGCGTGAGAAAACAAAATAAAATATAAAGGCTAATACATGGTTAAAATAAATTTCTCTTCTAAAAATAGCTCTAAAATCTTACAAATGTACCAAAAATAAGTAACATTGTACCACTCTCATCTAATTCAATCTCAGCTCGCCTATCATCCGTCTTTTGGGTTTTAAGCATGCCAGTTCTATAAAGGGGCGAGCGAAACCACAGCTTAGTAGGGATATAAACCTTATGAAAGTAAATTGATATAACTAAATTAAATGAAAAGCAATCACATAGTTAAATAATGTATCAATGATAATAATGCATGTATGGTCTTTGTCTATTCCCGTTAATTCATATAACTGGACAAGCAAATCTCGCACGTCCCATACCATGCTTATACCACTTGGTCCCCAATACCCATTTATATGAATTAACACCCATCTCAACCATCCCATCATTCCTCTTTTGTTAGTCATCTTATCTAAGCCATTGATCTCCAAGCCCAAATCACCCAATCGACAATTATACCGCTGATATCCTTTTCTACTGTGCACATGAGCTCGCTTGAACTTGGTCCCTACCAGTAGTGGAGCTAGAAATTTTTTACAGAGGGGGCTCCTCTCATATATTGAAGTATAAAGTTTCTTTAGGGTGACAATCAATCAAATTTATTACTTTAAACAAAATCTCTGTTTTAATTTCTATACTCCATTATTTTACATGTTACATTACCTATCTACTTATCATCAATCCTGACAAACAATAAAATGAAATGTACTTTATCAAAGATACACACTAGGAAAATTTCAATGGTAATTTATAGGGCTGTGAGGTTGAACTGCAATAACCGAAAAAACTCGATTTCTGATCGAGTTTTATGGATGACAAACCGTCGTTGATTGGAAAGTCAATGCCGTTGCGGTCAAACAATCAGACTGATTAGTGCCAGTACCAGATTTGGTATTTGAAAACCAACACCGTCAGCTACCACAACCGACCGTGCATATTAGAAATAATAAAAAAATTGAAACTTTCCTGAGCAACTTCCCACCCCCAACCTTCCCCCTCTCATTTTTTCTCTCCCACTCTCCCCTTGTGAGAAAGAGATGTTGGCAGAACAATAGGAAATATGAATTTAAATTATAATAATTCTCAACAAAATTGTAATCATCAAATATACAACAAATTTAAGTGGAATTAATTTAAATCAACAAATACAAATGTGTAGAAATATTGACAACTTTAGCGATTGAGGCTTGCAAGAATTGCAATGTCCTGAAGACAGATTTCATGCCCTAGTGCTCGTAGTTCTATAGGCGTCCATCTCCCAGGATTCAACAATCGATAATTCTAAATTAAAGCACTTCAATTTAAGACTCTGGCGAACCAATTATATATTTGTACTCTCAAGGCAAAATTAGGAAGAATTTAACAATAGAGTACTAGGGATACTCTTTGTTTTTCATGGGTAAGAACTCTCTTCATTCTATATCTCAAGTTGGTGAGGGTGTTTGGTTTATATAAAACTCATTACACCTCTTATTGAAACATAAGTAGCTTTTCATTTGAAAAGCTACAGACACAACTCTATAGAAACAAGATCACTTGATCATATGAATTCCATTGTTTAATTATTAATAACTGCACTTTAAAGGATAACTAAGTGTAAAACAAGTACTAAGACACACGACACTTATTTTTCATTCACTATAGAAATTAAATATTATTAAATAATATACAATTTCCAATAAGAGAGAAAGAGCAGAAAGAGTTTCAGAGAAGAGAATGGGAGAAAGAGAAGAGGAAGAATGAGGGAAAGAGTAGGGATCTGGTAAAACAAAAAATGGCTGAGAAGAGGGAGGAGAAAGAGAAATACTGATGTTTAAAGAAAAAAGAAAAGAAAAAGAAACCCGTGAGTTTTGGCTTCTGATGTGGTGTGGCATGAATGGTTCTTTGAATAAAAAAAAAAAATCATTGATACCCTAGTATATATATATATATATTTAATACAATATGTAAAGGATTAAAAAATAAAAATAAAAGTCAAAAAAATGGTTAAGTGAGAGGGAATAGGCAACGACATGTGAAAACAAAAAGAAAGGAACTTAAGAGTATTCGCAATAGTTGTTCAATAGTTCAATGTAATATTTCAATTTTTTGAACTATTTTGGTATCTATTGAATTGAACAGTAGATTTATTTGCAATGGTACAGTTCAATATATTCAGATCAATAGTTATGTCTTTTTTACGTACTCAAAATAAAATGGATAAATTTAATAACACTAAAAATTGTACTACTGAAATATTCTCAAAGAGATCTTTAAAAAGAAACTAATTTTGAATATATTTGAAAAAAAATACCATTGCGTAGAGCACATCGAGATGAGTCCGTAAACACGTAGTGGGCTCAAATCCTAGTTGTATCGAGATACGATCAAAATTTAAGTAGGAGCAAAATCGTAATTTTTCGAAACTAGTTTTTAAAAATCAGAATCTCTCTCTCTCTCTCTCTCTCTCTCCCCCCACGAGCAGACCCCCCTCCCCCGACTGTTTGTTTAGCCGTAAGGCCCTCCTAGCCACGACCGCTTGCACCGGCAGCCATCGGAGCTGGGACCGGTCCCAAAATGACTGGCCAGACTCTGTCGTCCTACCCCACCTTGTCGCCACCTACACCGCGCTCTCAGGTTGCCGAAAATTCAAGAAATCCGGCCGATTTTGTGTGAGTTTTTCTCTAGCTTGTTCGAACAATTTCTGGCACGAAATCTTGCAATCCAGGTATGCTTTCTCAACCTCTCAAGGTGCTCTAGCTGCTGGTTGTGGTATTTAGAAGAAATTTCTGAGTTTTAGAGGGTAATTAAGCGATAATAGTTTGGCCGATTTTCGGCCTCCGATTCCGGCCACTTCCATCGACGTTTTGGGGTAGGTCCAAGAACAAAAATTTGTTCCACTCTATGTGCTAATCATGTAGGTATAAGTCTTGACCGGCGGTTTGAGATTTTCTGATTGCCGGAATTGCTTTGGACACTCACGCGCTGCCAGCGCGTGGGCCACTTTTTGTCTGGTCCTAGAGTCCTAAAATCATCCTCATGTCGTCCCGAGCACAACAGTATGTTCGGATATGAATTTGGTTATCGTTTGAGTGTCAAACGGATATCGCTTATTAGGCGTTATCCGGGTTCGATATGTTCGGACCGTTGGATCGATCCCAATTTGAAATATGTTGATCTAGGCCTCCCTAGGAGCGTGTAGGAATTTGCGGATCGTGAATCGGAGTCCCGGATGCTCCAATTCAATAATTCAAAGTTTATGATAAATGATAACCGTCCGATCAGGCGATCGTGAGCGATCCGACCGTTCGAGTCAGACCAAATTGGCAAGACATGTCTATGAAACCTTGTTGAACCCATAGGAACTTTCAGATCGAAAATTAGAGGTCGTGGGCCCATCGGCCCTGGTTGACCCAATTTAAAAAGTTTGACCCTCGGTTGACCGTGAGTCTTTCGAGGTAGTTTCACCTTCAAGAAGTGCTAGACGACAATATAAACGAGGCTTAACTGTTCGTGAATTATTTTGATTACAGTTGGATCATGAGTTATGATATAGTATTTTATTGTTTTCCTGAGTATTATATTAAGATTCAAAGGTTATTTTGCTATTTATTTATTTATTAATGTTATTGTAATTATTATTAAAATAATACTTGACCGAGTGTTATTGGATGATTTAATGCGTATGAGTTATTATGCAATTGCTTTTACTCTCTAAGGATATATTATATTGTGATTAGTTGTGAAGAGTTGAGAAAAGATTTGATATACAGATTTGTGGAATAAGGGGAAAAATTATGATAAGTTTTGGATATGGTTTTCAAACCCATCATAGGAGTACCCCCAGTTGCTTTGAAATAGTTTGGTTATTTTTGATAATCCCCCATAAGTTTCGAGGGCGCCTGAACCGTGTGGTGCGAGGATTGCGGCTCGGGTTGACTTGGTGTCTCTGAGGTTTGTGAGGATTGTGGCTCGCGTTGACTTGGTGTCTCCGAGGACTGCGAGGATTGCGGCTCGAGTTGACTTGGTGTCTACAAGGCCTGCGAGGAATGCGGCTTGGTTAACTTTGTGTTTTTGAGGCCTGCGAGGATGGAACTGATAGGATACTTGGAAATAACAGAATATTACTGGAATTGACGGAATACGATTGGAATTGACGGTATATTACTGGAATTGACGGATTGGAATTGACGGTATATTAAAGGAAATGACGGAATATGAATGGGGGGTACGCCTAGGTGGAGAATATTTGGGTTTTTAAGAGGTTTAAACAAAAACTGAGGATTTTATCTTGGTATTTTCAGGTAAAATTTTAATAACTATTTTTCTGATTTTATGAGGCAAGTAATGAATGGTTTTGGTTCTTCATTCACGTACATGAGCTTTCTGTGAAATTGTTTGTTTTTACATATGATTTACACAAATAAAATATAAATTGATTCATGGATTTGAGGAAATTTTTTGAGTAGCCTATTTACGTGTAAATATACTAAGTGAAGAACTACGTGTGGCTTGATCCTTTGTTAAGGGTACGTAGGCAACCTAGAAGTACTAGGTGTGGCCACAAGACCAAGTGATTGAAAAGCTATTCAGTTAAGTTATATTGAAATATGTTAACATATTCTTGTTGTTCTATAAATTGGGATCAGTTTCAGTTAGCAGAATGATTTATTTGATTTAAAAAGGCCTGAGGCCATAAATATGTGAGATTTGGTTGCATGGATTCTATTATTATGCATGTTGAACGGTTGTGGATGTTTAAATTGCTTGTTATACAGGTGGTAAACTTTGTTAGAAGGGCAATTTGGTCAATTGTGCCCGATACCTGCCAGGTGTTGGACACTCACAAGGTTCGGCTTAAATTCCAAAGTGGAATTTGGGTCGGGTCTTGTCAATGCAAGCTACACATGAGGGATATGCCATAAACCCATGCTTGGTTTTTGTGATTTTCATGAAGAAAACAAAAACTTGACCACATAGAAATAAAACAAGAGGACTTGACCACATAGACCCATGCTTGGTTTTTTGATTTTCATTCGAGAAATGTTTCCCTTTAATATTTGTTTGAAAATAATGACAATTTCAAAACAAACAAAAAAGAGTTTGTAGTGAATGGAGTAAAGTATACAAATTCTAGTCATATATATAGGAAAAGAATGAGATAAAAAATGGTTAACGGTGAAATTGGTTAATGCTGGTTTTCAATGCTGTTATTTGTTAATATTTGAAAATTAATGGCATAATGCATTAATTGCTGTATTTATATATATTTTTATTGGTATGTGGATCTCATGGTTTGTTTATTGCAATTGTAATAGAGGGTTCATCACATATAGGGGTGTAATTCGGCTGGAACAGATCGGAAACAGGTATTCCGAATTCCGATCCGAAATGTTTCGGAATTGATTTTCAGTTTCGATGTCGATTTCGAAAATTCGGAATATACTAACTCTATTCCGATACGGAATTCTCGGTATTTTCGGAAACTTTCAAAAATCACTATTTTCGGAAATTTTTTGAATATCACTCTATATGCTGAATATCACTTTTTTTTACTTCCTATATGGTATATATATTATATATTACTTATAATTATATGCGTGTTTAGTTAATATAGGGAGAGAGAGTTTTTGTCTCATATAATTAAATGTTTGTTTAATTTTGGGTTGTATAAATATAACTTGGGAAATGTTTTATGTATACACATACATTGTACAAAAAAAGATACACACATACATTAAAAACAAAATGAAAGTATTTCACGCGGTATTAGTTAATGACAAATTAATGAAAAAATAGTTTGTGATTTGTATATTTGTTCATTCTTAAAAAAGTGTTAGTCTTGCTCTAGACAAGCACCCATATACTCTTATCATGATTCATAAATAACAAGTGCACATACGAATTTTTTTTATATAATATGTTTATATATAATAACCACACATATGCACTTTTGTTATATTCAAACAAGCATATTAGCCAAAAATACATAGGCTTAAAGTAATATACATACTCCTATACATATGCACATATATGTATATATAATATACCTTTAGTATATATGTAGGCATGTGTATACTTCTTATGTATACATGTATGTGTGTTTTATATATACACATATATAGAATATATAAATATACATGCATTTTTGTTATATAGTATGTTTGGATATAATAACCCCCACATACATTTATATGAGTATACATGCATTTTGATCCCCTAAACCATATGATCAATTTAATAAATCGTTTAGTGGTATTTGATTCAATTTGAGCTAAAAGCAGAGGAGAAATCAATCCATAGAACTGATAGGAGCATATTTATGCGACTTTGCTATCTTATTTCTTTGTATTTACTTAGTTAATTCCCATTTATTAGAGTGATTTAGCTTATTTTCGTACTATTGTAGGTCCAGATGGCAAGATTGGCAAGAAAGGGCATTTTGGAGCATTTTAGAGCAGTTTTGGACTTGGAATGGATAGCATATGCATGGGGCAAGATGGATGGACGTTTTTGAAGTTCAAAGAGGCTTGGAATGTGCTAAAAAGATGGGGAAATTAATTCAAGAATCAGCTTCTGGGAAGAAACAACCCTAACTGATTTTATTTTATTTTACCTTATCCTAATCCTATTCTACCTAAATTCCAGCAGGAAAAAGGGGGGATTAATTTCAGATTAAGAAACCTAAAAACCTGGTTCTAGAAGAAAGCATTGGGGCCGCACCTCTTTCCTAGAAAGGTGGTGCCTGGGCCTTATCCTTGTTCCTAAAGAAATCTGCCAAACAAAACCCTAATTTCTAGGTTTTCTACTGCGCCCTTTTACCCTAGATCTACCACATATATAAAGGAGGGATTGCCATAGGAGAAAGGGGTTCTTGGGTGCCGTAGCAAGAAAGGAGAAAGAGAGAAGAAGAACTTGGAGCCGGAACCTGCTGCATCCATTGGGGTTTTCAGAGTTCTTCCCTTGATTAGTTTAAATGTTTATTCTAGATTGCTTTTCAATTATTATGAACATGTGTGACTGAATCTCTTCTAAGTTAGAGGTGAATTCGAAGCCATGGACATATGTTTTATATGAATTGATTACTTCCAGTTATGGTTTCATAAAGTATGAATGTGATTTACTTTTCTATTTTATTGAGGACTTATTCTTGTATGTTTATTAAGGACGCACACTTAGTTTGTATGCAGGGATTTGATGCTAGAATATAAGAGAATTTCACCTAATCGTTATGAACTTATATTCACAAGTAGTAAAAGTCACTAGTCATGATTGCGTTAAGTAAATTCCTGGCACGAGTATCATGCTTTTCATAGTTACAAATGCCTTGTCAAGGCTTATGATTTTCATAGAACTTAATGATCTTTGATTTGTATCTCTATCATGCTGTTCATATAGAGAACTTGATAAGGATAATTTGATTGCATCCCTGAGTCCAATTCAATGAACTTAGGAAGATGTGAGAGTTAATTAGTGCGTTCACAATTAATTTGGGGCTTTGTCATTCATACTTTATAGAAAGAGTAACTGGAGATCGATTTGTGTGCATATGTTCCATGTGTGGAGAAGAATCCTCTAGCTATCCCTTCATCCATATTTCATTCACAACTTAGTTGTTTGCTGCTGTCAGTATTACTTTAGTCTTAATCGTCCAAATCACTGCCCCCCCTCCTCCACAATCATTGTTCCCTTAACTTAGTTTTCAGTTTAATAAGTTTAATTTGTGTTGATTAGCATCCCTTCTAATCCCCGGAATAGAACGATCCCTACTTACTCATACTACGATTGCATAATTTATAGGATTTAATTTGTGCGTTAGTTATTTAACATGCCAAGAACACTAACATAATTCAATATTCCAAAATAACAAATTGAAATTACCCCATGAACCATGATCAATGAGAAGTGGTGTGGTCTAGTTTGGAAAACTTTTATCCCTTAAACCATGATCAATTTAATAAATCATTTAGTGTTACAATTTGATTCAATTTGAGTTAAAATAAGAGGAGAATCAAACCATACCAAACTAACATAATTCAACATTCCAAAGTAGTACTAGTCAAAGGAACCTAGCTACAATTATGATAGTTAAAAGGCTTATAAATTAATATACTCCAATGTTTAGCATATATGAATGTTTAGTGTATAGTCATAAAGTAATATATACTCTTATGTTTAGTATACATGTACATTTGAATATTTGTATGTCGGTACTTAAATATAAAAAATAATAAATGACACATATATACTGACAGGACCTGACCTAAATTCCACTTTGGACTCCAAGCCGAACTCTATGCGTGTCAGACACTTGGCTGGTGCCGGGCACAATGACTAAATTGCCCTTCTAGTTAAAATTCAAGTTTATTACAAGTTCAACTTCTACTGAAAATTTGGCAAAGTCTCCTCTGTAATTTGATCATTTCCCAGAATTTCCACATGTCAAAAGCATATATACATATCCCAAATGCCAGCACGCAATCAATCTACATCCAGACTATTCAATTGAACTAAACAGCCTCAAGCTATACAAAAAGTCCTAGGGCAATTCATCAGAGCAACTAATTCAAGAATTTACAACAGCACAGTTTGATTTCAAAAGAAAATCCTATAAAGAGAGAGAGAGAGAGAGAGTGGAGCGGAGTATGGAATCTGCCCGGTGGTAGCTCTCTGGTGCACGTCTAAAGCCTGGGGGCGCAAAACATTGAAAATGTGAGTAGACCAAAATTTTTTTTAGAGAAATACATAGGAACATACTAACCCCACTGTAAAAACAGTTATGCAAAACTAAATCATTCTCTTCATTATACTCGTACTGAAATCAATGCATTCATATATTTATATACGTATATGCCAATCATACTCATGGTCAATAAAACTCTCTTAAAAGCATTGAAATCAATTTAAAACTACCACCTAGGTGTACCCCTTTATTTTTGTCAATTCCTGATATCCGTCAATTCCTCATGTCACAATTGGTGACACGTACTCGTAGGTCTCGGTAATACAAGGTCGACCCGAGCCGCAATCTCGTAGGATTCAGGAGATCTTAGTCAACCTGATCCGCATTCTCGCTCCCACGGTCCAGGCGTCCCTGAAACTCGTGGGGCAACTGTTAAGCGCGCTGACTATACCGAAGGAAACAATTTTATTCCGAAGGCAACATTTATTCCGAGGCAACTTTTATTCCGAAAGCAACATCTTTATATCTGGGTACCTAAGGTGGCTTAAGAAAATATAAAATTTCTGAAAGATCTTATGAATAACTGAATTGCTGTTAAATCTAGAACTCTGCTGCCATTTATCTAATAACTATCTCAATTCTTACTTTCCATATCCTTTAGCATATTCAACTAGGTAGCATATAAATAAAAATATTTAACTTCAACAAAGCATGCTAGGAAAAGCCATAATCAATAAAACTTGTTCAAGATCAAATAATGAAATTCAATTGCATAAAATCGTTTATAAAACAAAAGTCCACTCACTCCTTATCCGAGCTAGCTGGACCTCTTGAAGGTCCCTCTTGCGGGTCTGCCTGGCCCCGGTGCCTAATTAAACTACCATGAATATTTAATTAATAAAATTGCTCGATATAAGTATTTAATTAAAACCCTGACCCCCGACTCCTAGAAGTGCGTGCACTAACTTTAAAGTCATTCCTATGCCCACTTAAGCATTTCAGATGGTTAGAGCAGTCTGAAAAGACCCAAGACTCGATAAGCGATAAATTTCCATATTGGTCAATCCGGGACCTCGTGGGGTCCACGACCTCCAATTACCAATCCGAGAGTTCTCATAAGTTCCTCACATTTTAATAACCATGTCCTGCAAGTCTGGTCCGAATCGGACGGTCAGATTGCTCACGATCGTACAATCGGACAGTTATTGTTTAACTTTATCTTTGAAATATTAAATCGGAGTATCTAGAACTCTGATTCTCGATCCGTGAATTTCTACACGATCCTAGAAATACAAGGTACGACATACGTGAATTTGGGTTTGATCCAACGGTCCGAACCTATTGAACCTGGAAATTGCACAATATGCAAAATCCTTTCGAGGCTCAAACGGTATCTAAATTGGAATCCGAGCTTACCGTCGTGCTCGGAATGATGTGGGAAACATTCTAGGACAAAAACGCAACATAGATACTTTGGCGAAGCGCCGCTGCGGCCGGAGAGTGCATTGAGTAATTTTTCGGCCATTGGAAAACTCCAAACTGCCGGCCAATAATCACACCTACGAATTAAGCACATCAAGGGGAGTAACTTTATACCTTGGCTCGACGATAAATTCCACCATTAAAGCCCTCGAACGAAGCTTTCTGTCTCTTGAAAACCTAGAGTTTTTAGTTTCATAATCAAAGAAATTTGAATGGATTCTCGTTGGATTTTCAAAGGATAACACAAAGGGAAGGTATGAGAGTATTTTAGGTGCAATCACCTGAGTTGTGGTGGCCGGAATTGATCGGAAAAGACCACGAACAGTGCTGTTTTTGTACAGTCGGTTTGGGCTCCTTTTTGGCTATGGTTTCGATCGATTTTCTGGTTGATTCGCTTGGAATCAAGGCTGGATATGGTTATGTATGAAAAGAGGAGAGATAGATGAAGAGTTTGCAAGCTGTGGCACCCGATTTGGTGGCTGGACGGAGGAGAAAAGCGAGTTTGAAAATGGCTATTCGTGAGGCTTGCGAAGGAGAAGAAAAATCTGGGTTTTAAAAATTCTGAACTTCGAAACATTTACGATTTTGCCATTGAACTTCTTTTGATCATAACTTTTTCATTACAACTCCGATTTGAGTCCACTACGTGCCTATGGACTCATCTCGACGTGCTCTATGCAATGGTGTAACTGAAATTCCCAAATTCCTTCTCAAACGAAAAGTCAACTTTTGACCCAATAAAATATTCCCAGAGAAAAATAGTCTTTTTCCATAATAAATTAATAATTAAAAATTGATTTAGGATTGGGTTGTTACATATACAACCTATAAATAAAAAAACAATGCAATGAAAAGTATAAATAATAAAAGATTATTATAAAGTCGGAATTTTTCGGAAAATATCAGAAAAATTGGATCGGAATGGGTTTGGAGAATTTCGGATCGGAATTTTCGGAATTCGCAAAGTCATTCCGATTCCGATCCGAATTTTATTGGAAATTTCGGATTTCGGATATCGTAGGTATCGGAGTCGGATTTCTTTGAAAACTTTCGGACCGGAATCCTTCGGAATCGGATTTTCCAATCCAATTTACACCCCTAATCACGTAGCACCCTCTATTGCTTTGCATCTATTGCAATGAACTAAATCACACCATGGCAAGTGAGATTTTATTGTTTTAGTTCAATTTCATGCAATAAAATTGCATTGATCCTAACCATTGCAGATATAGACATAGATATAATTATTGCTTTATGTTTTTCTTCTCTCTCCCTTGTTCCTTCGAATTCGACTTCTTCACTTTTCTCATTTTCTGTTGTTCTTCACTCAACTGTTCTCCTTGCTTCTATCTCTCTATATTTTTCTTCCCTCTCTATCTTTGTATTTCTTCTTCTTCCCTCTTCCTCTCTATATTTCTTCTTCTTTCCTCTTTCTCTATGTTTTTCTTCTTCTTCATATGGATTAGGGTTCTGTTTCTGGACATTTTATAAGTCATGGTAAGTTGACTACAGAACCGAGTCGACTGCAACTTGTGGTAAACTGCAACCTGGGGTGACAGTAATGGTCACCATTTGGTGCTTGCCGATCAGTCTCGAACGGTAACCAGTTAGCAACCATCAGTGAGGTTATGGCACCAAAAACAACGCTAGAAATTTATCACTACAAAATTTAGACTTGAAGTATGACAATAAGAGATTTGAAAAGGTAGCAATGATAATGACAAAAGAAAAGAAGAAAAATACAAAGAAAGAAAGGGGACTTTAAAATTTAGTTAAGAAAAGTAAGATTGTATTAATAAGAAAATTTGAGGGAGGGCACATGCCCGCTGTGGGCCTTAGCTCCCTTTGCCATTAGTCCCTACAATTGTTAGACTTAACTGCACAAACGATCATTCTCATTACCCTTTTCTTTATAATATTTTTATCAACCCAAGAATTCCAACCATCATCGATAATATATGTACATGTCAACATTAATCAAATAATATAATGATAATTAACAACATGTAAACACTCAATATCAATGTTTGAGAAAAATTTCGCACGGGGAATATTCGTACGCAAATTCTTTGACCCTCGAACTTCCTTCTCTTTGTTCTCCCTTGATCCTTGTGAAAAAGGTTGGAGTAAATAGACCACATTCGGGAGGTGCTGGCCAAAGGCCCTACGATACCTAAGTCAGTTACATGATCTTCAGGAAGATACAAAATAAATAGAGAAGGTCAGAGTTTTCTCTATGGTACGAGAGAACCGGGTAGTCGGATCCGTGTGTGGTGGTGGCCGGAGCCGTGAGAGAGAGATATGAGAGAGTGGCGTGAAAGAGGGGGAATTTGCGAGTAAAATTAGATTACATCATATGTGTGATGTAGCCATGTATTTATAGTGCTCCTTGTTAGATAGGGTTTGAAGAATAATCCTTACTTAATTAGGATTATTCTTACCCAAAAATAGGAGATTGGAATTAATCAAGGAGATTCGGTGGAAAACTCATCCTTGATTTAGGGAGATATTCCCATCTCAAATCAAGTATAATTTCCCTAATTAAATAATTGACATAGGGAATTTCCCTTTTCCACGTGTCACCCGCTCATTGGTCGTCGAAATATATGCTCCCACAAATGCCCCCAACTTCTGTATGGCACATATGTGGCAAGGAGGAGATGTGAAATACTCTTCGGGCTTTCCAACTTCGTTTGGGCTTGTAATTGTGAGCTTGGCTCCTAGTTGGAGTAGGCCTTTTTGATTTGGGCTCCTAATTGGAATAGGTTTGTGACTCCTTGTTGGTCAAGGATACCCAACTATTATAAATACAAGGCATCTCTTCACTCCTCTTCATATTGAAAACTTGTTTCCTCCATCTTGTCGAGGAGAGGAGTTGTCGTGCACACCAAGGCAGGTTATGCTTGGGTTTTTCAATATATATTTTTACTTTTTTTGAGGTGAGGATTGGCTAGTCATGACTGGCTGGTGGTCATCATGACATGGTGATTGGAGCTACATGCCAAGCAGCAATGGTGCGTGCAACAGTGGCTGTAGGCGGTGCCAGAGGCTGCTGTCGCATTTTCTTTTTTCTGTTGCTCCGAGGTCTGGCTGTACTAGAGCAGGTATCACGCCCGATTGCTAGATTGTAGCTTCTTCGCAGCTTAGCAGCTAGGGCCACATTTGGAAGAAACTGCTGGCAGTTGTTGTCAACTGTGGCTGTCACCTGCTGGTTGCTGGCTGCTGTCAGCTGCGGTTGTAGTTGTAGCTGCTGTGGCCTTTTTTTTTTTTTGGTGCCGCAAGTAATTTTTGTTTTTTTGTTTAGTAGCGAATTTCTCTTCCTTTTGCAGTTGCCCAACCATCATGTCATCTGATGAGGGAAGCCAATCTTTTGGTTCGCAAGTGCCCATGTATTTGTAGGGTGGCTCCAAGGTGCCTAAGAGGAGATTTGAGAAGTGGCGCACCACTTTTACTTCTGCCATACCAAAAAATGTGCATGCCAGATGCCAAGATCATCACATTCTGCCCATTCTACTTCTCTATGGGCTTTTGATTCTCGGTATCGCGGTTCTACAAGAGAGTGTTCCATAACATGGGGTGCATGCACAAGGATGAGCTATTCGACAGCCGCAGCTCTGGTTATTATGTGTGAAGCACTGACGTACTGGAGGTGAGCAGAAAGTAGGTAGGAGAGGTAGACGATAGTCTGCAAGTTCCCATCACCTACTGTCATGGCATGTCATGATCTGTTGAGCTACTTCAATTTCATTTGAATTCTTTATTTTGTGGCTAACTGATTCCCATCTTCTGGTTGCAGTGGATGATATTCGCAAGAAACTCGACCTCGATTCGAACATGGCTAAGGTCCATCAAGCCATGAATATTCTTGCGAAGTTTGGCAAATGGCATTGGTTGTTAAGTATATATCGAAGGAAAGCAGGTGGATTACCCCCAACCGGAGATATTGAAAGGTGGAAGCTGCATAGCCTTAACTCAGATGATCTGCCTGACGAACGGGAAGAGTCCTCAACCGAACTTTCTAGAAAAAGGATGATTGCTCCTAAGCTTTTGAAAGATGAAGCCGCAACCTCACGAGCAAGGGTTGTGTCTCCGTTCAGAAAGAAGCTTAGACTTCCTTTTGCTGTGAGTCTTCTTCGAAGGAGGTTTCGTCTGCCAGGATCAAGCACACTCTAGGCGTTAATAGCAAGAAGGTGCATGTCAAGCATAATATCCGGGTTATTTTGCTTAAATCTTCTACTGCTCAAAACCCTAGATTTGCCCTACAAAGACGTTTGCTCCCGACCTGGTTTGTCTGTTGAGAAATAGAAGGCTTCTAACTTTCCTCTTAGGAGTTCAAGTCATCAGCATCAGTCAAAGGATGAGGATCGAACTGAAAGGGTTGTTCCTCTATCTGGCACGAGTGTGCCATATGCGGAATCATGAGCGGTCAGGCATGGAATGAAACCAACTTCATTGACTCCCTTGGAGACGAAGGTAGCTGCGGCTAAGAAGGCCAAGGAGTCTCCTACTCAAACAGGTGTGCGAATTGCTGGAGAACTCTCTTAAGTGGGAGATGTCGTGAGGCCGCGACTGTGATAATTGGGCTATTCTCTAGTAATTCTCATGAGAATCAAGATTGGCACATGGCCATACATAGCACTAACCCACATCCAAGTCTCAACCAATACTATGTGTGGGATATGTTGAGTTTGGTCAAAGGTGCCGAGTTCAATACTTTGTACACTTAGGTTCCTCAAATGGAGACTACCATCACTAAGTGAAGATTCAAGCTCGTAAGGCACCTACATCTATTGCATTGTATTATGTTGTCCACATATATAAATATATATATTTTCACTATTTTTTGTCATGGTAAAATTTTGAAAACCTTGTGGGGGATTGCTGAAATTTTGAAAAGGTTTTAAAAATTTTACCGTTTTAATTTGGTTAATTATTTTGGCTGTTTTATTTTATTTATTGTGGGGGTTATAAATATTTAGTTTTCAAGTTTTATTTCTATATTTAATGCCTTAATTTTCTAGTTTAATGTGGTGGAAGTTGCATTCTTGGATGTCTATAAAAGGCCACTCCTCCTTCACATTTGAGATATGACTACACAACACAAATTCTACCACAATACCACAACCACACTATACCCCACAATTTGATTCTCTACTTATATTATTATTTTTGGGCTATGGTTTTGTAACTTAGAGATCATATTCTACTGTGAACGTGCTCATAGCGGACCATGAGCCTGTGTATTGGGGGTCGTATCTTGGAGTCTTGTAGACTGTCAGTGCCTGTACGTAGGGAGGCTACAAAGACTTTAGGACAGCGTCTTTGACGTACTTCACCATACCAGGCTTGCTTTCATAATCTTAATTTATTTTACTTTTATTTACATATTATTTGTTTATTTAGTTTTACTTTATGTTAAAAGATTTTTCAATTTGTTTTATATATTATTTATATTATAAAGGGTTTTGCTTTTGACTTTTACGAAAAAGAGAAAACTATACTTTTTAAAAACAATTTAGCATTCCTCAAATTGTGAACTGGATCGATTCATCACTGAAAATCAAAATAAAAAAATTAATAAACCGATCTAACTGGTTTGGCCCAGCTTGGTTTGGTTGAATTGACCAGTTTTCGGTCTAAAATGCCCAGCTCTACTTAGAGGCACTCCAAAGATAAAATCTCATCTCATCCTCCACTAGGAACTTTGACCTAGGTTTTGTAAGGCACATAAATCACTTGGCTTTGAAGATACTAGGAAAAGGTTTTGATTTTTGAAATCATGAATGTATGAGCTTTGGTTGCCGTGATAGTTTAATATTCGTGTAGATGGTCAAATGAAACTCTAGTTTTCTATATATGTGCTTTTCAATTTAAGTAAATAAGTTTCACATATGAAATATCTATAAAAGATTACTCCTACCCTAGATTACACTACTAATTTGATGACTTTGGTGCTAGACTTATTCTACTTCTTTATGCTTACTTGTAAGGTTGAATTTCTTGCTCTACAAGTAGTAGAATCTTCTTATGATTGCAGATAAGTATCAAAGAAAATCTTGCTTTGAGTAGTAAATAAAATCTCTTCATAATTTCTCAAGAGATTTATCTTCATTCCAAACCATCCAAGATATTTGCATATAATTATTATATTATAAAAATATGTGGAAAAAAATCATAACAAATATACCTCAATTCGACTCCATCCAATTACCGAAGTGCAAAATTTGTGTATTAAAAAGACTTCGTGCTGTCTAATCTATAGTTGGACTTGCAACTTGACTACAAAATGATCTCATGACCAAATTAATTTAAGAAAATTAGGTATTAGTGATAAGAATCAGTTTGGAGTTGCAACTTGTCTAATCTTTACTAATAATGATTAGAAAAATAGAGTATTCTATTAGGGTTTTGGTGAATGGGTTTTAAATTAGATCTGGCAAATTATAATTTTGCCCATCAATGAATTTTAATCGTATTTTCTTCATTATAACTCCGATTTGAGCCCACTACATGTTTGTGGACTCGTTTCATTGCGCCCTATGCAACGGTACAGTTGAAATTCCCAAATGGCATCACCAAAAACTCATTAGTCAATCCGAATGGCATCACCAAAAACTCATAATGGCCATATCTTGTCCGGAAAGCGGTCGTAGGCATATCTTCCTATCTAATTTGTAACTAATGATAACCTGACCTCAGATCAATCTTAGAGAATACCTTGGCACCCCTCAACTGATCAAACAAATAATCTATATGAGGCAACGGGTATCTGTTTCACACAGTGACCTTGTTTAACTGCTTGTAATCAATACATAATCTTATGGTGCTGTTCTTTTTCTTTACAAATAATACTGGAGCGCCCCGAGGTCAAAAACTGGGTCGGATGAAACCCTTATCCACCAGCTCCCGTAACTGAGTCTTCAATTCCCTTAAGTCTGCTGGTGTCATTCTGTACGGCACCTGGGAAATAGGATTCGTACCCGGCACGAGCTCAATAGTGAACTCAATCTCTCTGTGAGGCGGTAAACCCCAAAGATTCTCCGGGAACACATCTGGGAATTCCCGCACCATTGGAATATCCTCCAACCTCAACCCATTATCCCGGGTATTGATAATATGCCCCAAATATCCTGAACATCCTTTTCTGAGTAACTGTCTTGCCGTCATAGCTGAGATGAGGCAAGATGGAAGCACTCTGCGCTAGCCATAAAATGTCACCTCGGGTCATCTGGAACTACAAAGTACAACCTCTTTTCGGAAACAATCCACTGAGGCATGATGCTTGGCTAACCAATCCATGCCCAGAATGATGTCCAAGTCTACCATATCCAGAGGAATCAAGTCTGCCTATAGGAATACATCTTCCACTAACACATACTATCTCGATACACCGTACCTACCATAAAGACCTCTCTTGTAGGTACAGAGATCGCCAACTCATTCCGAAGAGCTGAAAGTCTTACATCAGCATTGTGGGCAAAACTAGGTGTGATAAATGAGTGCGTAGCCCCAAGGTTAATTAAAACTCTAGCAGGGATTCCAAAGACTGGTAAAATACCTATAATTACGTCAGGTGACGCCTGTGCCTCATGCTGGGACATGTTGTACACTCTGCCTGTAGCTCTGGAACGTCCACCACATCCCCTCTGTTGGCTGGCACTCCTGCTAGCTACAACTGTCTCCCAGCCTCTCTAGTGCACTACCTCCAGAGCGGTTCCCAGAATCACCGCTTTGGTTAGAGCCTCCACTCGAACTAACTCCAGGTCGAAACCCTGCATAACCGTGGCCACTAGATGATCCAGAACTGTAACTGCCCCTCTTGGATGACCCATGGCGAGGACCACCCATAACAACTATCGCCTACTAGAATCACCCCGTGCTCGGACTATCATTTGGCTGCTCTCGATCAACGATGCAAACATTACCAAATCAAAAGCTCTAACTAAGCAAACAAAAAAAGAGAAGTCTCCTTCTCCGACTAAGGTATCCTTTGATGGCTAAAATAATACTTAATCTTCCTCTGAAAGTTGAATGCTTCAATTTGTAATTTGCTTACCTTAGTCATCTCAAAAACAAGTTTCCTATTTCAGGGTACCACAATCAATGCGACCTCCTATTGGTTCAACCTGAACAACATGCATTCATATCTATATTTAAATAACCATTCACACACTTATTCAAAACATCCTTCCGCTAAAGACATTGAAAATGAAATTTAGTCTACCACCTAGGCGTACCCATTTTATTTTCGTCAATTCCTTTATTTATCCATCAATTCCCTCACATCACCATTGGTGACACCCTCACAGGTCTCAATGACACAAGGTCGACACGAGCCGCCTTTCTCGCAAGATTCAGGTGGTTAACCTAATTTGCATCACTCGCTCTGCACAGTCTGGGTACCCTTAGGACTTGTGGGGCAACTGTCAAGCATGCTGACCTACTCGAAGGCAACTGATTTATCTGAAGGCAACATTTATTATGCTAGGGTACCTCGGGTGGTTTTAAGAAAATATGATTTTCCTGAAAAAGATTAGAATTTATAAAACTACCTCTTAATTAGTCTGAAATCCTACTGCCATCTAATCTAACAAATTATCTCAGTCCTTATTCTCCAATTTTGTAAAATATTCTCAACTCGGTAGCATATAATAAGGTAATGAACTCAGCAAAACATGCTAGTGAAAACAGGATATGCTAAATACTTAATCAGAATCCAATAATAAAATTCATCTGCACTAAAATATTTATAAAACAAATAGTCCACTCACTAACTTTGCCACCCTGATTAGTCCACTCTCCTTGTCGGCTTTACCGACTCGAACACTTCCCTTGTAAAAATACCTCATCTTTTACCCCCAAACCATTTGCTATTCCTAATCGATTGAATGGTCAAACGACCTAAGACAACACTCCGCCACTAAAACCGTATACTTTAAACTATGCATACTACAACACCCCAAACTGGATGCAATCTCCATAACTGCCTAGGCTCTCGAATCCGAGAGGCCCACAACTCCAGTTTTACTTCCTGTAATCCTCGACATAAAAAATTTATGTCCCCAGTTATAGTTCCTCCCAAATCGTTTATTTCCTAAATGTATATTATGTTTTTCATATGAAAACATCAACAAATTTTTCAACCCTTCATGATGCCTTTTTACTCAGCCACGGCGACAAGGCAAAACAACATAAAGAAACGTCATGCAATTACTAAAACAAGGATGCACACGTGGTGCTGAGTCTACAGGAATATAACCTAATGCTCTGATACCAAATTAACAAGACCCGACCCAAATTCCACTTTGGAATCCGAGTCAAACTTTGTGCGTGTCCGACACCTGGCAGTTGTCGAACACAATTGACCGAGCTGCCCTTCTAACCAAAACTCAAAGAAATTCAAGTGCGACTTCTGCCGAAAATTCGGCAGAGTCCCCCTGTAAATTGAACATTTCCCAAAAATTCTCACCTGTAAAACAAGCATATATGTTTATATATAACCCAATTGCCAGCATGTATCGAACTATATCCAAAAATCAAGCATCATAATATTTTGGCCTTCGGCCTCAATAAATCGAATAAATCATTCTGCTAACAACATTCAATTCAATTTCTTATAACATCCCCAAAACCGTGTTAGATTTCATAATAACTTCATTGGACTACCTTTTATTACTTGACCTCGTGGCTGCACCTAGAATTCTAGGTTGCCTACGTACCCTCAATAAGGGGATCAAGCCACACGTAGTTCTTCCCCTTTAATAATGTACTTGAACATCTCAAAACTGAAATTCTCCCCACCCAGGCGTACCCCCATTCCTAATCCGTAATCAATTACTACCTTAAATTCCATCCTCGCAGGCCTCGGAGACACCAAGTCTGCTCGAGCCGCAATCCTCGCAAGCCTCGGAGATACTACTTCTATCCGAGCCGCAATCCTCGCAGGCCTCGGAGATACCACTTCTATCCGAGCCGCAATCCTCGCAGGCTTTAGGGGACCATTGGTTAGCCTGAGCCGCATTCCTCGCACCACGCGGTTCGGGTATCCTCGAAACACATGGGGCATTATTTATAAATGACACTGTTTCAAAGCAACTGGGGGGGGGGGGGGGGGTACTCTTGTGGTGGGTTTGAAAAACCATATCCCAAACTTATCTCAATATTTTCCTTTATTTCACAATCTATTTCCTGACCTTTATATCAACTTTCTGATAAATTGATTCTCAACTATAATCAATATATATATATATATGTACGATTTAACAATCTATAAATAACTATCCATACTCAATCCATAACATGACTCATATAACTCATTCTCGGTCAGGACTCGTTTACATGGTCGTTCTAACCCTTCTCAAGGGATATATCTGCCTTGGAAGACTCACGGTCAACCGAGAGGTCAAACTGCCTAAACTTGGTCAACGGGGCTTGCGGGGCCCATGACCTCCGATAACAAATCCAGGAGTTTCTAAAGGTTCAAATATGCCTAGGACACATGTCCCAAGAGTTTGGACTTGATTGGACAGTCGAATTACCTACGATCGCATGATCGGGTAGTTTCTGTAAACCTAGCCCTAGGGTTCGTGATTTCGCAATATCCGAGACTCCATTTCAAGATCCATCGAATTCTATACAATCTTGGAAATACAAGGTACAATATACGCAAATTTGGTTTCGATCCAACGGTACGAATATATCAATCCTGAAAATCGCACAATAGGCGAAATCCGTTCGAGACTGAAATGATGTCCAAATTGAAATCTGAGCACACCTATGCACTCGTGACAACTAGGGGATCGTATTGGGACACAATGCTCCTATACTACAGTGCCCACGCGCGGGCAGCGCGTGGGTGTCCAAAGCGATAACGATCGCAGGAAAATTCTCCAATTTAAGGGCCAAGTTTCCTACACTAGGTGTAAAACCTCATTTGGAGACACTTTTGTTCTTAGGCATACCCCGAAAAACAAGCGAAAATGGTTGGAATCGAGCTTCCAAAATTGGCCAAACCCTAAATCCAAAATTAACCCACTTACGCTAGAAATTTCTCAAATCCTACCCAACCATAAGCTAGAGCATGAAAAATAGTCGAAAATCCGTACCTTACACGACTGAATTGGTGGCCGGAGGGGAGAGATTGAAGCTGGCAAAATTCTCTGTCAAAACTGGCAATTTCGATCTCGATCCGGCGAGATTTCGACGGCTGCCGGCGTCTGGGTGGGCTGGGATTGACGGTAGAGCTAGGCCGGTTTCCTTGGCACCGGCGACGAGGGCTGGGGTGGTCATGAATGGTGGCTGTGGGAAGAAACCAGAAAAGGGAAAAGGGGGGGGGGGGGGGGGTGGGGGTTTGTCGCGCGCAGAGAGAGGAAGAGAGTTTTAAAATTTCTGATATGGCAAATTAAAATTTTGCCCCTCAATGAATTTTAATTGTATTTTCTTCATTATAATTCCGATTTGAGCCCATTACGTGTCTATGGACTCGTTTCGTTGCGCCTTACACAACAGTATAATCGAAATTCCCAAATTCCTTCCCGATGAAAAAGTCAACTTTAAGCCTAATAAAATATTCCAAAGGTATTTTAGTCTCTTTCTCGATTAAATTAATAAGTAAAAATTAATTAAGGACTGGGTTGTTACTGTTATGGTGTGATTTCATCTTCTCACGTGAAGCTCTGTTTTTCTTCAGGTGAGGTATGTATTTTCTATATCAATTTCATATTTCAATTTCATATTTATGTTTTGGTTCGAGAAGTTGATTTTTGAAGTCTTTAGTGTACATTTTGTTTCATTTTTGTCTTGTATGATAAGATTTGAGTTTAGAGGTGCTATTTTGTTGGGGATTTTTTTAGAATTTTTTGTTGAGATATGAGTACTTAGAATCTGTTGTTCCTTTATAATTATGGTATTATTTTGTTTATTTTTCGTTGTTGATTAAGTCTGGTTTGGTTTGACTTGTTGTTTTGATTTCTTTAGGTTAATGCTTTCTAGGTGTTGCATTCCAATTTCTGTTTTGCGTTTATGATTTATGGTTTTATGTTGTTTCTTACTTGTTGTTGGCATGTAGTTTTTGGTTTTGAGTTGTTTATTGGATTGGTTTAGGTCTTTTCTTAGTAGTTGCAGTCATGTAATTTTTGGTTTTTAGTTGCTATGGGATGTTGTTTACTAGGTGTTGCATTGCAATTTCAAATTTGATTTTATGATTTTATTGATTTTAGCTGTTTCTTACAAGGTGTGGCATGAAAGTTTTGGTTTTTTAGTTGCTGATTTGATTGGTTTAGGTCTCTCCTTAATAGTTGTTGTTATGTAGTTGGTTTTTAGTTGTTTTAGGATGTTACTCACTAGGTGGTGTAGTTGGTACAGTTGTACTTTCTCTGATTACAAAGAGACCAGCATGAAGACCGCCAACGAAGAGAATCAAGTATTTTGTGGAAGGTAGCCATTAAAATGTAGTCGGTGCGGTGTTGTAGGCGACAACAAGAAGACTTGCAAGGCCATGAACATCCCTTTTTAGTTTATGATTTCTTATGTGGAGATTGTTCTATAAATTTTTAGACAAGTGTTGCGTTGTAGTTTTCATTTAATTAGAGTTGCTGTTTATGTAACTGTAGATATTAGCATCTTGTTCTAACCAATCTGTTTTGAGATCATAACTTAACCAATCTGTTGTGAGTGCTCTTCGATTTTTAGGGAGTGAATTTTCAAAGAGTGAATCTGCGAGGTTTGAGTATGTGAGTATTTTTTCTTGAAGTGTGGGATGAAGGAGTTGGACATTTATTGGAAGATGGAGTGGTTGGGAATGTCGTGGGCATGAATTTCGTAGCTATTGTGGGCGTGATTGTGATTTCATGTGGGAATTTTGGTTGGGTTGCTATTGTTTTGGACATTCCAGTATTGAACGTGGACAGTTGTTATTGAGTTTAAATGAAACAGTAAAATTTGGTAGCATTTAATAATGGCATCTTTTGTAATTTTGAGGTTTTTTAGTGCATGATTGTAAAATTATCCTATTTTTTAGGTATTCACCTTCTGTAAATTAGGTGAAATTAAATTCTTATCTTCCATATTAGTAAGGGTGTTGTTAAACGAACCCTAACATTAATTTAGTATACCATACTACTAAATTATTTATTAAATTACAAATTTATCTTAATATAAAATGACAAGAAAAGATATATTGAATTATGACAACCATCAGGCCCAAAATTAAAATTCAAATAAAAAATAAGAAAAATATTTTATACATAAAAATAAATAAAAACTCCATCAGCCCCATCCTGATCACCAAGAACCACCCAACCACTAAGACCCATTGAGAGATTCAGAAGACGCCATGGCTGCCGAGGTTGGCATTCTATGAGAAAAATGTGTGTGTGTGTGTTTTTTTTAATTGTTGAATTTCTATGATGATCCTAATGGTTTTTATGCATTTTATGGACTCTGGTATTCATTGATTTTGCGGTCTACAAATTATCTTATGCTTAGATAAGTCTTTTGAGTTATAAATAAAATCTTGCTAAATTGAAGGTTCTATCTGTGGAGTTGGCTTGCCTGCTAGTGCTTGCTCTGTTTGAATTTTATATTAATTAAATAGGGTATACTTAGTTATTTATATTTTAATTTAAATATTAAGTTGTCTTTAGATCATATGGACGATTAATATAAGACTAGTTGGTCTGATGTATTTTAAGACCAACAATCTTCAAATAAAAACTTTGTATACGCCACCAATCAAATCTTGAATCAAAACATATCCTCATCAACAAATGTCACAACCCAATTCGAAAATAAGGAATATTCCCGAATCAGGGTGTGAGTCATACCATAGTCATAAGAATAAAATTCTACAACCATGATATGATGAGAAAAAGAGCCATAAATAAATACAAATTTACTTAACAACATAAAGTCAAAGTCGCAGTAGCTCGTAGTTAAATACACACTAAGATCTTTATCAAACGGCTGATTATTTACAAATATTAATTACACAAATCGATAACAAAAAACCTAGTAGCTTGGTTAAAACCCGCTTCCTTAAACTTCA
The DNA here is from genome assembly GCF_000346465.2 of Prunus persica. Taxonomy (NCBI): domain Eukaryota; kingdom Viridiplantae; phylum Streptophyta; class Magnoliopsida; order Rosales; family Rosaceae; genus Prunus; species Prunus persica. Next base: position 21,123,622 of record NC_034009.1, read on the forward strand.
CCCTGAATCCTGGACAATCTGTTAGGATATGAGCATTCTAATGCCCAGTAGAGTACCGTCAAATCCCTCATGGTCAACTGTCACAGTTAATCAAAGTGTCATGCACCAAACAACACAAGATACAGAAATTATGCAACCATACCAGATAAATAAATTTGCATATGGAGTGATGCCATGAACTCACTCCCTTCTAATCCCACTAATTCATACCTTAAGGCAACAAGCCTGCATGTCCCATACAATGTGTTTTACCACTGTGGCTCCAAATACCCTAAAATATGAACTAGCGCCCATCTATCCCTTAACCCATTTTTCTTTTGTTTACGAATTTCTCAACTTTCACTTTTCATTAGAGGCCGTGCTCCCATCACCTCAATATGTTCAAGCCCTACTCCCATTACTTGAATTTATTCCATATTTTTATTACTCAGATATATCTAAGGCGTTCTCCCACCCCTTAGATATATCTCAAATGACACACACACACACACACCCTAAACACCACTGTCTTTATGATGCATATGTAATGCAGTGCAAACCTCACTTATCTCTGCAGAATAATAATACAGATAATAACAATAATATATATCAGGCTTACTCACATGAATAATTATATTCATCCAACATAAAAAATAATATCCATGGAGAAACATCAATAATAATATTTACATAACATCAAATAATATTCACTGAGTAAAGCAACAATAATATTCACATTTATAATATCATATATAAGCACCAATCATCAGGAAATCAAGAAACCCTACCTCATGTCCAACTAGCTAAAATACCAAATTTACCCTTCATAGATTCTCGGAGTTGCTGAATCTACACTTTTGATCTAATTCCTAAACAAATTCAAATTCAAATTATTATTGAGTAGTCTTCACTTTATTTCACCTAAGTCTAACCTCAACCTTATGTGTAACATCCAGGTCTTAAATAAATTTTTGGTTATTAATTTATTCAGATAAAAGACTATTTTGCCCCATAATATTTTATTAGTATGAAAGTTGACTATTTGACTGGGGAGAATTTGGGGATTTCGCTTGTACCGTTGCGTAGAGCACGTTGATATGAGTCCGTAGACAGGTGGTGGACTCAAATCCGAGTAGTATTGAAGAAAATACGATCAAAATAGGATGAGAGGCAAAATTATAATGTTGAAAAGTCAGATTTTTAAAAAACTCTATGTTCTCTCTCTCCTATGTCGCGACCTCCCCTTCTGTTTGGTTTTTCTAGCCGACACCCTCAACCACCATAACAGCTGCCATGCTGCATGGTAGGCCACGGGACCGGACCCAAAACAACCGGCTAGGTCTCGCCGTCTCAACCCAGCCCACCCCTCTACCAACGGTTGTTCCAACTGCTGGAAAATCGAAAGGAAAGGTTGATTTTGGTTTGAAACTTCCCGGCTTCGATCTCCTTCCTCTGACCACCAATTCAGTTGAGTGAGGTATGCTTTCTTATCTATTTTTCATGCTCTAGCTGATGGTTGGGTAGAATTTTAGAAATTTCTAGCTTATAAAGATTGTTTTTCAATCCCAAGTTTTGCCGGTTTTGCAAGCTCGATTCCGGCCACTTCCGACTATTTTTCGGGGTAGGTCCAAGAAGAAAAGTGGTCCCAAATAGGGTGTTACACTTAGGGTAGGAGTCTTGAGCCGTGATTTTGAGATTTTCCTGCGAAGCGTTATCGCTTTGGGCACCCACGCGCTTCCAACTCTTGTGGTGGCGCGTGGGCACTATAGCAGAGGGGCATTGTGTGCCAAAGCGATCCCCTTGTTGTCACGAGCGTGTAGGTACTCGCGGATTTCAACTCGGATAACGTTTGAACCCCGAACGAATCTCGCCTATTGTGCGATTCCTAGGTTCGATACGTTTGAACCGTTGGCTCATAGTCAATTTCATATATGTTGATCTAGGTAATTCCAGGATCGTATTGGTTTCGACGGATCTTAAAACGGAGCCCGAATACTTTGGCAATGCCAACCCTAGGGAAATAAAAGGAAAGTATTGATATGAGTTTAGAATATGATTTTTCAAACCCACCACGAGGGTACCCCCTAGTTTCTTTGAAATAGTGTCATCTATAAATAATGCCCAACGTGTTTTGAGAACCCCTAAATCGTGTGGAGCGAGGATAGTGGCACGACCTATGAGGATTGCGGCTCGGATAGAAGTGGTATCTCCGAGGCCTACGAGGATTGAGGTACGGCTAGCGAGGATTACGGCAAGACCTGCGAGGATTGTGGCTCGGATAGAAGTGGCTTCTCTAAAGCCTGCAAGGATTGTGGCTCGGCCTGCGAGGATGGAATTGATGGTATTAATGGAATTAAAAGATTAGGAATGGGGGTACGCCTAGGTGGAGAGAATTCAGTTTGATTTGCAAAACATATGGCAATATGATGAATGAATAAGATATTCGATTACAGTATTAAAGGGAAAGAACTATGTGTGGCTTGATCTCTCAGTAAGGGTTCGTAGACAGCCTAATTTTACATGGTGCAACCACAAGTTGGAGTGTTTGAGATTTCTAATGTACTATTGATGTTTTGGAAGTTGAGACGAGTTTTATTAGCATAGTAATTTATTTCAGGTTGTTAAGGCATGAGGCCAGAATGATATAATGCATGATTGCTTGAATATAATCTAATGCATGATGTCAGTTGGGTTATATATAAACATGTATGCTTATTTTATAGGTGGAATTTATGGGAAACGTTCAATTTACATGGGAGACTTTGCCGGATTTTCGGCAGAAGTTGTACTTACATTTCATGGAATTTTGGTTAGAAAGGCATTTTGGTCAATTGTCTCCGGCAACCACCAGGTTTCGGACACGCACAAGGTTTGACTCGGATTCCAAAGTGGAATTTGGGTCAGGTCCTGTCATTATGCATTTCAAAGATTTTGCATGAAAATCACGAAAATGCCCCTAGGACCAACCCGGGGTCCAAATTGGCCAAATCTCATCCAAAATAATCTAAAACTCTGTCCTATGCCCTGTCAACACTAAAACAAGGCCAACTACACCCGTTAACCAAAAGTTACTATATGGGGTCTCGTGGGCCCCATAACAATCCATACTTTGCACCATCTTGGATTGACTCAAAACATATACCATCGGACTTGGATTGAGAAGTCGAGTCAAATGGACTAAAAATATGGCGTCGCTGGCTGCCGGTTACTGTTCATCATCTTCCCCAAAAATCCTGCAACTTCCCCTGTTTTTCAGTTTAAAAACTCAGAATTTGTGAGACATTTTGACCAACCTAAAGTTAACGAAACCAGGAAAACTTGCAGTCTATTTGAAGCTTATTCTCTCTAGTTTCTAACCCAACAAACCATACTCAAAACGGAGCTAAAACGAAGGAGAAAACTAGCTCCAACGTTGGACTCGTGTTTGGTTTTTCTGCAGAAAACAGATTTTTTTCCAAATTTTGTACCTGTGTTTGACACATCAAAACTCAACCAAATTTGACGAAACCAAATTTTTTTTGTTCCTTGCCAAGTCTAGTTTAAAACCCAACATATTTATTTCTCTAAAACGCAAAGGATTGGGAGAAAAAGAGAGCAAAACGGAGGCTCATGGACTGCAATTTTCCAGAAAAATGCAAATTTCCAGATTTGGTTCTAAGTCATTTTCGACCATTCTAACACCTCTAAACTTAATACCTGTCAATCGAACTCATCAAAAACTCAAAATGGAACTAAAATCAAGAACTCCCACACTTGAAAAATTGCTCTATCCACCCAACCCGAAAATAAAGGTTCAAACTCCTCCAATTCAATTTTTCTCTCTCAAATGTCTCAAAATACTCTTTAAGGAACTAGAAAAACACAAACACCAAGTTAAAAGTCACAAATTTGAAATTGACTCACCTTATAGAATTTTTCTTCTCTTCCTCCTATTCTTTTTCTCCTTGTTCTTAGTTTTCTTCTTCTCTCTCTCTCTCTCTCTCTCTCTCTCTCTCTCTCTCTCTCTCTCTCTCTCTCTCTTTGTTCACCCATTTTATGTTTGTTCTTTAGTGTGCGAGCGTGCCACTGCTAGCAATGAGAAATCCTAACACACTATAAAAATAGATAACTTGCACCCCAAGTTACTGATTTCTAACCAAGCGGTTGTGAATTTGGGTGAGGAATGTCTCCCAAGTAAGTTCTTTTCTTGCCCCAGACTGGTGAGGACTTCATAATTTTTCACAGTATAAAATTGGTAGTTCTGGCAAGAATAAATGATGAGAAAATGAACTCTTTTTAGGCAGAACTGCCTTTTAAAGAACTCAAAAGGGAAAAACCAACTCTAGGAAGACAAAAAGAAGGCTGAACTTCCATTTCTGCCTGGATAGATGCTTCTGATCCTGGCTGGACTGGGTATGCCTGTGCTGGACTGGACTGTCAGCAACTTCAACTGTCAAGTTTCAGCTGTAAATCGATACCAACGTTCGAGTTTGGCAGAGCTCTAATCTATTTCAAGCCCTAGAAGTCTTTTTGAATGGACATAATTACGGCATCTTCAATCTAAAAGGGGCCGAAGTGGCTCGACTTGAGGACTACTGAGTTGGAACTGCACTGTGATACCTGTTCTGCTTGATCAGGGCTCTCCATGAATTTGTTGAGGTTTTCATATTTGTAGACTCTGCTTGTTTTGGCTTTTGCTGAACCAAATTTGCAATGAGAGAAATCTCGTTTTGAATGACTTATTTCTCTAAGTTTGAAACTTGGAAGTTTTGATTTGTAACTGGCTTTTCTCTTATGGCTCAGTGAGCTTTTGGTTGCTTCAATTTGTTTGAAGTTTCTTTGAGATCAAGTGATCATTTTGAGTTTTTGTCTTTGATTGATTTTTGATTGTCTGATTGATTGTCCTCATTCTGTTCACCCTCTCTTATATTTATAAGAAATGTTTTGGAGTAGGGTTCCTAATTCTTTTAATAATGGGCGGCAAAAATTCTCAGAAGATCTCTTATTTTTAAATGCAAAGAAAAATGGGTTCTATCAATTTTGGCAGATAAGCCCTCAATAGTCAGTTTCTAAGGCAATCACTTCCCTGTTTTTCTTGAAAGAAAACCTAACCCTTCTTCCAATTTAACTGCTCCTTGTAAGAGTTCAAACTGTGATGGTTAGTTTTGATCTTCCAGATGAACAACTCCCGGCTTCCCACTTATCTTTTTTAGAAAATATGGCCTGCTTATCCCTTGGAAATGATGTCTACTGAATTTTTCTGGATATAGAAAAGGATTCTGATCTTTTAGCCCCAGAGTTTCAAAGAAGTCCCTCTGCTAATGACTTGCTTTCATTAATTACCAATCAACTATCTTGTGATAGTTGAAATTGTTGACTTTTCAAAGTCAGGTAGTCACGTGGGTTCTTAGAATAGACTTTCCAAAAAATCTGCTGATCTTATACCCCATGTTTTGAGATCAATGGTGAGTATTTAGATGCTGGGCCCAATCCAATTCTTTTTTATATGATCTAGTGGTCAATTTCCATTTTAAGTTGGCGTACTTTTTTTTTTTTTTTTTTTTACAACTTTGCCGTTTCGTAAAAAATGTGGGCCTCTGATGTGGTTTTTTTGGGCTTTCTCTATTTTTGAATCAAAGCCCAGTCCTCCGTCTTTTTTGTTTTGTGGGCCTTTCTTCGCCTAGATGGGCCTGTGCTTGTGGATTTCTCTTTTGGCCCAAACAATGCCCCCTTAAGTCTGAATCGTTTTAAAACGGTTCCAGACTTAATGATTGGTCCTTGATGATGCGCGCCATTTCCAGCCGTTGCACTAGCGCACGTCTGCCTATTCAACTAGACTTCATGGGGAAGTGGGTATTTTTAACGGCTATTTTAATCTGGGTAATTTTCTGTACTTCCCACTCCTTCGAACTCTTTATGAGATTTTTCAAAACCCTGTTCTTGTTTATCTAAAAATTCGACTCTGGTTTAGCTTCTATTTTCCTGCGGACACCTCTGATCCTTTGCTCATTTTTATATTTTCACTGTCTTCGTTTGAAATGAAAAATGTCGTCCCCAAAAACTCATGCCAATAGCTCTTCTTCCTCACAATCCCCTGCTTATCTTACTGGAGATGGGGTTGATCAACACTCAATCGAGGTTCGTAGCAAACTTCACCCATATGCGCAGAAGAATTTGGATGAAAACATCCTTTATCTGTTTGAAAACACCCTTGTTCTGCGTCCTCACTGGTTTGGTTATGTGCCAGAAGAAATGGCCAATTTGTTCAAGGAAGATGCTGAGGCTCCTCTGTGCTTTCAAAGTTCTATGGCTCTGGCTTCTCAGACTTGGGTCAGTAAGAACTTGAGTCGTTTATATCCCTCGAGTGAAGTGAGGAACAATGCAGTGAGGTGGTCTGATTGGATTAACAGACTTCTCCCGAGGCATGGAACTTATTGGAAGAAGGCTGGAATTTACGACGCAGTCCTTCTGTCTAAGAATTCTGTTAATAGAGTTGAGAATCTGCTGGCTGCTGCTCTGTGCTTCTAGAATTCCGCGAGCAATACCTTTGATTTTCGTCTGGGTCCCATGGGAGGCATGCTGATGCTGTTGGTGACTACCATAGAGGGAAAAATTGAGAGGGATTGGCCAAGCCCTTCACCATTCCTGCTGCCACGATCAACCAGAACTGTTCCTTCTCAAATTTTTTGAAGAAGTTTAGTACTGAAAAGGATAGGGATCAGCAGCACATGCTGTTCCTTCTTTACTGGTTGAATAGGTTCATTTTTTCCAACCGTTCCTCAACAGTTCTGCTGGAATACAAGCATTTGGCAGAAGCCCTACATAACCATGCTGATGTGGGGCTCGGCCCCACAGTTCTGGTTCACCTGTATAAGAACCTTCACAGCGCCACTGTGGAGAATCCACTGAATATCTCTGCTCCTGGCGCATTCTGGATGATCCAGATTTGGCTGCAAGTTTACTTCCCAGAATTGAGGTTTTCGGACATTGTTCTGCCTGAAGACCAAGTTATGGCGGTCCCCTTGATGTTAACAAAAGTGCCTAAGCTCTTCATTGAAGAATACCTTATATTTTTTAGGCACTGCACGAAGAGGTCTGCTGCTCAGTGGCAAGTGGTACTTAGGAGAACATACCCTTGGTTCTAGCCTGCATATAGACTCTTTGAGAAAGAGCCGGGAGAAGAAGAAGAAGCAAGAATTGATTTCAAAAAAAAGTTTCTGAGTGTGATGCTGCCCCGGGACATGCCTTTTGGTGGGGGCAAGCCTCCTAACTACCATTTGGGAGCAGAAGTCAATCATCCCAACTTCTGTGCCAGGCAGCTTGGATGTCCCCAGCTCATTCCTCTCAAATCTTACAAAAGCTACAATCGTGGTACTTCGTGGAGGGATTCAGATGATGTAGATGTGCATAAGGACTGCAGGTGCTCGGTGAACAAGATTAACGATAGCGTGGACGCCATCTATCCGTCCTGGGAGTCTAACTCCTGCAGTTCTGGTGAGTTTGATGCTTGGTGGAACGCTCGGTTTGCTGGTCTGTCAGATGCTAGTACTATTGTGAAAACGTTGTTTGCAACTTGGGATGCTGGGACTGTCCTGGCAGAACTAGAAGCCAAAAAGTTCATAGTGCAGATGGTCAAGGGCATAAATGCCCAAGTGATTGAAGGTAAAATTGCTAGTTCTGCTCCTTTGTTTTGGATTTCTGTATCCTGAAATGTGTCTTAACTTCATTATGCTTGTTTGTCTTAGATCCTTCTACGACAAGCAATCTTGAGATACAAGCCGTCCAAGCTGGGGAAGTGGTTGGTAAGTTTTCGAACTCTATCTTTAAGCTTGTTTCTTGCTGGACTGTCTGCTAACCCTTTCCTTTTTTATGCAGTTACCTCTGTTATAACTGCTGGAGACCTGGAGCTTCCTTTTGGTGGCGTGGAGGATGATTATGAGACTTTGGCAGAAGCAAGTGTTGAGAGAACTCCTTCTGCCAGAAAGAACAAAAGAAAAGAAGTCACTCAGGCTCAAGACAGTGCTGTCCAGCCTGATTCCCCAGGTAAAATTTTGGTATTCAATTCTGTCAATCCCTCTTGATCAGTTCTAAACTCATTTCTGACTTTCTTCCTTTGTGTAGTTGAGAGCTCCCCTCCCTTTTCCAAGGCAAAAGGACTGAGAAAGAGGGCTGCTAAAAAGCTTGAAAAGGAAAGAAGAGCCTACAACAATTCCTACTGAGACTACGGAGACTGATGAAGAGCTGCGAGAGGCTTTCTATGCCGTAGAACAGGAAAATGAGGTCCTGAAAGGAGATAAAGAAAAGACAAAAGATGGAGAAGAATAGGTTAGATTACAGCAAGAGATCCCTTCCTTTTGGCACAATCCTGGCTTTTGTGTTGCATCCCCTTTGACCTGAGCTCTGTCTTTCTGCAAGAAGAAATTCTCGCTGAAATAATAGCAGAGAGTATTGAGTTGGTGAAGAAACAGCAAGAGGCCCAGAGAGCAGAGCCCACTAGTTCAAAATTGGCTTTTTTTGATGACGTAGAGACAGAACATTCTGCTGTTATTCCAGCATCTGAGGTAGTTCCTATTCTTTCTTAATTATGTCTGGCTTCCACAGTCCTGTCTACCTCTATTTTCTAACTGAGGTTCCCTTCTTTCTAGGTGGAGGAGGGCAGAACTGCTGGGACTTTAGCAGTGGTGACCAGTCCTCTCAAGCCTCCTATTATGGCTGTAAGTATCACTTTGTCTTTAACTCTTTTCCTATTCAAATGTTAGCATGGAATTTACTGAAATCATTTCTTCGCAGATGCCCATCCACTCCATCCCTAGTTCACCTGCTACGGCCTCATTTGCTAATCCATAACTGGCAGAATTTGAAGCCATGGATCTGGATGCTCAGCTGAACAGGCTAGAGCAGCTCAGCTCTACTTATGGCAAGGCCAAGTCTAAAGTAGTGGATGATGCAGTGGACCGAATAAAAATATGGCAGTCAACAGAGCTGGACTTGGATGAGAATAGAGAAGTCGTTGACCAGCTGATGAAAGACCTGGACCTCTTGCATAGGGAAAACATAGCTCTCAGACCTATCCTTGAGCTCAGCCTAGACCTAGCAAGAGATGTGCTCAATCTTCACACTCGCTATGAAGATCTTATGCCCTCCTTCAAAGGTTCTGAATTTTGCAAGGCTACTCATGAAGCCAACTTGACCGATTATTCGAAACAGAAAGCGGAACTGAACCAGATGGTTGCGGGCTATAAAGAGGCCAAGACCGCTGCTAACAAGCTGGAAAGACAAATTGAAGAACTCCAAAAGCAGCTGGCTGTGCTGAGGGAGAGGCTGGACTGGACACCAAGACCAAGGCCACTTTTCTTGTACAGAACATGGTTGCAGCTTCTAGGCCAGCATTGAAGATTGCTGAGGCCTCTCTTCATCAAGGGATGCTTCTTCAACAAGAAATTTCTACCAAGAAGGCCGGATTGCAAGAAACTCTTAGGAAACTAGGACTAAAAATTTTAGATTTTGAATGTAATAAAACTTGGTCATGGAAAATGACTATATTTAATGTAAATCCTGTTCTTGGTGAAACTTTTTGCTTTTTCAATCTCTTCTTAATTCAAATGAAAATAAAAGAATGCAAGGATCAAACACAAAAAAAAAAAATTAAAAGTACAGATCCTGAACAAAATTCAAACAATAATTCTATCTTGTTCTCCTTCAATTCCAGGATCTATTTTGTACTGCCTATGAATCCCACATAGTTGGATAGAATTTTTTCAGCCATTTGCCATTGATTAGTGCTACATGGATTTCTCCATCTCGATCCTGTAATCTGTATGCCTCCAGTCCAAGGATTTGGTTAATTATGAAATGACCTTCCCATGTAGGTGACCACTTTCCATAACCAGCTATGTGTGTTCCAAGGGGAGAACTGTTTTCCAGAATATCTCTCCCTCTTCAAAACTCTTGTTTTTAACTCTTTTATTGTAAGCCCTTGACACAGCCTGTTTTCTTGCTAAGAGTTTGTTGAGGGTATCAATTCTACTTGCATCTAATCCTTCCAGTTCTAGCAACATGGCTTGAGAGTAGTCTTCTCCAGTCAGATTGTGTTGTTGAGCAATTCTGAGCAATTGGACTGCTATTTCCATAGGCAGAATTGCATCATGACCATAAGTTAGAGCATATGGGGCCATGCCAGTTGCTTCTCTCTTTGAAGTCCTATATGCCCACAGAGTTTCTAATAACTTCTCATGCCATTGCTTTGGATTTTTCTCAAGCATTTTTCTAATAATGTTGATGATCACCTTGTTACTTGATTCTGCCTGTCCATTAGCTTGAGCATAGTAAGGAGTGGATTGAAGTAATTTGAATTTGAATGCTTCTGCCATATCTAGCATTTCTCCAGATATGAAAGAAGATCCCCTGTCTGTTGTGATTATTCTGGAATGCCAAACCTTTGGATAATATGTTCTTCTATGAAGGTGATGATCTCTTGAGATGTATTGGACTTAACAGGTTTGGCTTCCACCCATTTGGTGAAATAGTCTATAGCTACGATGATGAAACAGTGTTGTTTGCTACTGGCTGGATAGATTTTGCCAATGAGATCCATTGCCCATCCTCAGAATAGCCATGGCTTGACTACTGGATTCATGGGAACTGAAGGAGCCTATTGGATTGGTCCATGCCTTTGACAAGCCTTACATCCCTTGGAATAGTCAATGCAATCATTCATCATGGTTGCCCAGAAGTAGCCATACCTTCTAATTAACCAACACATTTTTCTTCCATCTTGATGAGCTCCACATATTCCTTCATGGGTTTCTCCCATGACTTTCATGTATACTTTCTTTCCCAGGCACCTCAAAAGTACCTCGTCTTTGTTTTTTCAGACCAAATCTCCATTCCACATAAGGTAATTTAAAGCCATGATTCTGACTCTCTTCTCATAAGGTAGGGTCGGATATTGTAAGTAGTTTATGATGGGAGTTCTCCAGTCATCCTCAGTGATTATGGCAGAATTGACATCTATCTCCATTACTCTGGCCAGAACATATGGTAGACTTTTCTTTCCTACCTTGATGATCCTTTGCATACAGTCTTCAGGCATTTGTACCCATGTTGCTATTTGAGCCATTTCATTAGCTGCAAAGTTCTCCTCTCTCGGGATATGTTCCCAAGTAGCTTCCCTGAATTCTGTCAGAAGATTCCTAGCTGCCACTAGATAGACAGATAGAGAAGGATTTAGACACTTGTATTCTCCAGCAATCTACTTTAACACAAGCATAGAATCTCCTAAGATTTCCATAGATTGGATTCCTAGTTCCACCAGCATCTCAAGGCCAAAGATTAAAGCTTCATATTCAGCCTTGTTGTTGGTGCATTGGAAATCTAACTGGAAAGAATAACAGTGTCTGATCCCTAGTGGCTCCTCCAAAACAATCCCTACCCTAGAGGCTACATCAGTCTTTAATCTCTAGTCAACAGATGGGATTGTTAAGGCAAGTATGAGCTCTAGTCAACAGATCTACATTTGCTATATCCAAAGAATCCATGTTTTTAGTCTCTTCCCTGGATGATCTGCTAGGAAATCTGCTACAGCTTGTCCTTTGACAGCTTTTTGAGGAATATATCTGAAAGCAAATTCTGTCAAAGCCAGAGTCCATTTGCCAATTCTACCTCTTAACATTGGTCTTGTTAAAATGTATTTAATTAGGTCTGTCTTGGCGATGATGTAAATGGTTAATGGCAGCATGTAGTGTCTGAGTTTCACAGCAGTGAAGTATAAGGCTAGACAATGTCTTTCAATTGCAGAATATTTCCTTTCTACTTCTGTCAAAGTTCTGCTCATATAGTAGACTACCTGTTCCTTTCATTCCTTGTTATCTTGAACTAAAAGAATCCCAATGGACACTTATATGCAGAAACATAGAGTTTGAGTGGTCTGCCTCTCTTTGGTGGGGACAGAACTGGTGGATTTGAGAGGTAATGTTTGATTTCCTCAAAAGCCTGTTAGTGCTGTTCCTCCCACTTAAACATATGTTCCTATTTCAATCTTAGCAAGGAGGAAAAGGGCTGGATTTTTCTTGCAGAATTGGATATGAATCTACTTAGAAAGTTAATTTTTCCTAGAAGACTCTGCAACTCTTTCTTGTTCCGAGGTGGTGGAGCTTCTATGATGGATTTTGCTTTATTTTTGTCAATCTCTATGCCCCTTTGGTGGACCAAGAAACCTAAGAAATTTCCTGCTTGAACTCCAAAAACACACTTCTTAGGATTCATTTTTAATTTATGTTGTCTCATTCTTAGGAATGCCCTTTTTATATTTGATACATGATCTCCTTCATCTGGAGATTTAATCACCACATCATCTATGTACACTTCTAGAGAATGCCCTATCATATCATGGAAAACAGAATTCATGGCTCTTTGATAAGTGGCTCCTACATTTCTTAAGCCAAAAGGCATTACAGTGTATTCAAAAGCACCTATATGTCCTGGGCACATGAAGGCTGTCTTATGGATGTCTTCTTATGCTACCATAATCTGATTATATCCTGCATTGCCATCCATAAAAGATAGCATTTGGTTATGAGCAGCTCCGTCTACTAGCATATCTGCCATTGGCATAGGATATTCATCCTTGGGAGATGCTTCATTCAGATTCCTATAATCCACACAGATCCTAGCTACCCCTGTTTTTCTTTTCATAACTTGCACAATATTGGCTAGCCAATCAACATAAATGACTGGTTTGATGAATCCTGCCTTGACCAGTCTTTATATTTCTTCCTTGACTTTCAGTTCTGTTTCCATAGACATTCTTCTTCTGGCCTGTTTGACTGAAAGGTAGCCTTCTTTGATTGGCAGCTTATGTTCTACCAGTTTTCTGTCTAATCATGATAATGCCAAGCAAAACAGTCTCTAAAATCATGCAAAAGTGCAATAATTTCAATCCTGAGTGGTTCTTTCAACAGCACACTAATGAAAGTGGGTCTTGGATCCTCACCTGTCCCTAAGTTTATCTCCTGTAATGGATCTTCCACTTCTGGCAAAGAGTCATCTAGTGATACTGGTGCAAAATCTAGTACTTCCTCTTGTAAACTCTTTTCCTGTTCTTCAGTGCTCTCATGGCTGGATTCTGCATAAAAAGCTTCCTTTATGTAATGGATGGGATTGTTGTTGCTCGATCCTTTTCTTGTTGATTAAGACTAAACATCAGAGTCCTGGAGTTTTAGAACAAAAGGTATATTCCAGTCCTCTAGAGAACTGGCTAGACCATCTTCAATGAGTCTCTGGGCCGTGACACCATGGGGGTGGCCATTCTGGTTGACTCCAAGGAAGGTGAAAGGACCAAGGTCATCATGATAATACCTTCCTTCAAAACACATGGCAGAGGGCAGAAATGGTCGTGGATCAGCCTCTACTATCTCCATGAATCCTTCTTCATTCCAAAGGGCTAATTGCTGGTGTAGAGTAAAGGGAACACATAGACTTTGGTGGATCCAGTCCCTACCAAGCAATGCATTGTAAGTGGTAGAGGTGGTGTCTACCACAAAAAATGCAATCTTCAGCTCCTTGGTTCCAACTATGACGTCCACATCTAGGATTTCATGAGTCTTAGTGATGCCCCAGCAAAGTTGATAACAGTCAAGCGTGTCGAAATTAGATCCTTCTCTGTTCTGCCCCATCTTGCTCAGCAATCTGTGAGGCAGAAGATTAATAGCTGCACCTCCATCTACCATTACTTTGGGAATAGGAATACCCCCAAAGTTTGCTGTTATGAACAGAGATCTCTTTGGTTGGTTTGGAAAAACAAAGCTGTTATGCAGCCAATTTTATGGCAATTCCACCTGTTTTGTTAGTAGGCATTTGCTGCCTCCTCTACCTCAGCCACTCTGCACTCAAAACTTTCCTGGGAGAACATGTCTCCCTCCAGAGTGTTTTCTTGCGTTTCTGCTGCCCTGAACTTTTCTGGCAAGATGAACACCATATTAATGCCTAAATCACCCTGTAATAGGCTCTCCAATTCTGCACCAAAAGCCTCAATTTCTTCATCTAGTTCTCCATCGTACTCTATCTATTCTTCCCCATACTCTTCTATCCAGTTATCTTATTTTCCTGTTTCGAGGAGCCCAGTCTGGTCGTCTGCAGATGGTTGATACTCCAACTGCTCCTCTTCGTATTCTTCAGTCCAGTCTTCTTATCCTTCCACTGGAATAGGTTCGGATTCACCTTGTACTTGTGGGGGTTCAAGCCGATTAACTGAGGATGAGGGAAGATAGATAGAAGGTCTGCCTAGAGATTCTGTCTTCATCAGCTCTTCTAGCTGATATGTTGTTTGTTCTGCCTTAGGAGCTACTTATGGACTTTTCCTTCTTCTGGCAGAACTGGTCTCTAGAAGTACCTGTGTGTCACCCCTGTTTTTGAGAAAGGTGCAGTATTGCCTTTGAACTCTCTTTTTCTGCGTTTTGGTTAGCTCCAGAGTTGGTCTACCCTTTTTCCAACAGAATATCATCTGTCTTCTATGGTAGTTGCCAAGGGCTTGTCATTTTCGGGCATTTTAATTGCTATTTCTTTCTTCGGCTGCTCTGTCATCCTTCTGCTGCGTTGAGCAGGCCGTAGATAATCCTTCTGTCTAGCTCTGTCCTTAGATGGAGCCAGAACCGAGCCTTGTTGGTATGATGTTCCAATCCTGTCAAAAATGCTAGTGTGGGCTATTTCTGCCTATCCAGAGTCACTTCTAACTCACTTTCACACTTGCACTTGCTGTACAATACTACTCCAGCCGAAATGGTTGCCTTTGGCCTTTGACTAGTCTCCCCTGTGACTCTTCTGCCTCTACTGGAGCTGGCTTCTGTTGCTGGTTTGTCTTTCTTCTGTTCTGGCCAATTTAAGTTGACCATGTTGACTTGGGATTGGGGAAAAGGATCTGTTGTAACTGAGGGAGGTTTCTCCGCCAGTTTTAGCCTTCCTGTATGACATCTTTGAAAACAACACAGCTATTGGTGGAGTGGTTCCAAGAGTTATGCCATCTGCAATATTGTCTGCCCTTGAGTTCATCCGGCTTGGGCAACCTGTGGGATGTCTCTATTGCCTTCTGTAGCAGCATCTCATCAAACAAAGCATCAACCTTGGTTAGATCAAAGGAATACACCTTGTTCTGTGTTGGTTTGTTTGGAACAAACCCTCTTATGAACGATGGTGGCTTATGGTCCTTTGGTGGCTTTGTAAGAGCCTTGCAGCTGATGGGATGTTTCAACTTTGCCATCTCTGCTACTGCAATTTCTCTTTCCTCTGATTCTACTTCAACCAGATGTACTGAAGAAGAAGGGGTTTTGTAGTATGTGCCTTTGGAAGAGTTCCTTTTCTGCTGTTCTTCCCTGAGTAGCTCCTCATATTTAGATGCTTTGTCTGCCAGCTCTGCCAGATCTCCAAATAGCATCCCATCAAATCTCTTTCTCAGAGAGATTTTAAGGGCAGTTTGAGCCATCTGGATGAAGTGTCTCTCTTCCAAAGGGATTCGGCATTTCATCTTGAGCTTCCTAAATCTAGCTATGAAGTCTGGTGCAGGCTCATGTTCATTCCGTTTGAGGGCAGCAAGATCACTGATGGTGACTTCTGGCTGGATCCTGAAATAGTAGTCATGGAAAACATTTTCCATTTGCTCCTAGGTTTGAACAGAATTAGCTGGTAGACTAGTGTACCAGGTGAAGGCTTGTCCAGAGAGAGAATTTCCAAAAAGCCTCAGTTTTAACAGAGGGTTATTTTCTATGGCTATGCACTGGACAGAGAATCTGCCTATATGCTCAACTGATGAAGCATGGGGGTCTTCTCCATTGAACAAAGTGAAGTATGGTACTTTAAAATTTGGGGATAGAGGTATCTGATCTATGTACGCTGGATCTGGTTTTCTGTAGGTAGTCCTTTCTCCCCTTCTGGCTTCAGGCTCCATCATCTCCCTGATCATTCTCTGCAGTGCCCCCATGTCATTCAAAGCATTGATAGGGTGTGGATTTCGCCCTTGTTCTGGCTGGGCGTGGTCAATCATGTGCTCCATTCTGCATGGCCTGGGCAAAGCTTCCTCCCTATGTTCTTCCTCTTTTTAAAAATCTAGATGATTCCTCCAATTTGCCCCCGGTCTGTTCTTGTCATTGTTGGCAAAAAGGTTAATTCCCCCTCTGCCTCTCTTGCCTTTTGCTGGTGGAGGGAATGGATTGGGGTGCATCCTTCTAGGTCTGCAGGGCAACACAGCCGGTGCCTCAGGCAGAAGTGCCAAGGGCTGATCACTTTAGGCCACAGGTTGTGGAATAGGTTGAGGTTCTGGCTGATTCTAGGGGACCTGAACTGGTGCAGGGCCTTCTTGCCGAACTGGAACCTCATGCTCTTGGAAGGGAAGGGCTCATCCTCTCTGTCCAGCTTGAATCTCTCAATGCCCTGGTATTTCAGCTATCTGTGCGATGAGAGGGTTCTCTTGGTATGGCCATGCCAATCCTGGTGGAGGGCTGTAAGGGAGGTCTAGCTGCTGGACCACAACATCTGGGTTTGGAATCCTGGCCATAACAGCTTCACAGTCCTTCCTGAACTGCCTGTTAACTTGCCACTGCATCATGGCTGTCATGTTGTTTAGAGTATCTTGGCTCTTTTGTGCTGTGGCCTCCTGCCGGAACACAGCTTCCTGTATCTGGTTCAACTTCCTGGAGCCAGACCTAGAACGTGTACTTCTAGTACTGCCATGGCCCAATTGCCTAGTATCACTCTCTTCTGACTCCAATCCTTCCCAGAGAGCTGATTGATCTATTTCCATGGCGCAGAGTGGATTCTGGCTAGAACTTCCAATATTCATATACTTTTAGAAAATTTCTTTGGAGTATGTATACTGAGAGGTCCCACTGGGCGTGCCAAATTGTTCACCCGCATTATGTTTGTTTCTGTGATGGCAGGGCAAAGTTCCTCATTGCCTTGAAAACCATTGACTGGTCAATAAGTCAACTTTCTTTAGTGTGCGAGCATGCCACTGCTAGCAATGAGAAATCATAGCAGACTTTAAAAATAGATAACTTGCGCCCCAAGTTACTGATTTCTAGCCAAGCGGTTGTGAATTTGGGTGAGGAATGTCTCCCAAGTAAGTTCTTTTCTTGTCTCAGACTGGTGAGGACTTCATAATTTTTCACAGTATAAAATTGGTAGCTCTGGCCAGAATAAATGATGACAAAATTAATTGTTTTTAGGCAGAACTGCCTTTCGCAGAACTCAAAAAGGAAAAACCAACTCTAGAAAGACAAAAAGAAGGCTAGACTTCCATTTCTGCCTGGATAGATGCTTCTAATCCGGGCTGGACTAGGTATGCCTGTGTTGGACTGGACTGTCAACAACTTCACCTGTCAAGTTTCAGTTGTAAATTGATACCAACGTTCGAGTTTGGCAGAGCTCTAATCTATTTCAAGCGCTTGAAGGCTTTTTGAACGGACAGAATTGCGGCCTCTTCAGTATGAAAGTGGCAAAAGTGGTTGGACTTGAGGACTACTGAGCTGGAACTGCACTGTGATACCTATTCTGCTTGATCAGGGCTCTCCTTAAATTTGTTGAGGTTTTCATATTTGTAAAAACCCAGACTCTACTTGTTTTGGCTTTTGCTGGACCAAATTTGCGACGAGAGAAATCTCGTTTTGAATGACTTATTTCTCTAAGTCTGAAACTTGGAAGTTTTGATTTGTAGCTGGCTTTTCTCTTGTGGCTCAGTGAGCTTTTGGTTGCTTCAATTTTTTTGAAGTTTCTTTGAGATCGAGTGATCATTTTGAGTTTTTGTCTTTGATTCATTTTTGATTGTCTGATTGATTGTCCTCATTCTGTTCACCCTCTCTTATATTTATAAGAAATATTTTGGAGTAGAGTTCCTAATTCTTTTAATAATGGGCGGCAAAAATTCTCAAAAGATCTCACATTTTTAAATGCAAAGAAAAAGGGTTTCTATCAATTTTGGCAGATAAGCCCTCAATAGTCAGTTCCTAAGGCAATCACTTCCCTGTTTTTCTTGAAAGAAAACCTAACCCTTCTTCCAATTTAACTGCTCCTTGTAAGAGTTCAAACTGTGATGGTTAGTTTTGATCTTCCAAATGAACAACTCCCTGCTTCCCACTTTTTTTTAGAAAATATGGCCTGCTTATCCCTTGGAAATGATGTCTACCGAATTTTTCTGGATATAGAAAAGGATTCTAATCTTTTAGCCCCAGAGTTTCAGAGAAGTCCCTCTGCTAATGACCTGCTTTCATTAATTACCAATCAACTCTCTTGTGATAGTTGAAATTGTTGACTTTTCAAAGTCAGGTAGTCATGTAAGTTCTGAGAATAGACTTTCTAAAAAATCTGCTAATCTTATACTCCATGTTTTGAGATCAATGGTGAGTATTTAGATGCTAGGCCCAATCCAATTCTTTTTTATCTGCTCTAGTGGTCAATTGCCATTTTAATTTGGCGTTCTTTTTTTTTTTTACAACTCTGCCATTTCGTAAAAACCGTGGGCCTCTGATGTGGTTTTTGGGCTTTCTCTATTTTTGGATCGAAGCATAGTCCTCCGTCTTTTCTGTTTTGTGGCCTTTCTTGGCCTAGATGGGCCTGTGCTTGTGGATTTCTCTTTTGGCCCAAACACTCTCCCATTATCTTCTCCCTCCTGCGAACAACTCACCTTCCCTAATTCTTAGCTTCATCAAGAAAAATCCCTTAGGCTAGATGACTCACCAATAAGACTAGGTGACTCATCCTCATCCCTTCATAATGGAAGCTTTGAAATGAGGCAATGGGGGAAGAATGAGAGGAGGATGGTTTAATTCCCTCCATGTTTTAGATTGTTCTTCTCTCTTTTTATTTTATTTTATTTTTGGCCTACAAGGATATTTTGGTAATTATCCACACATAAGGGTATTTTGGTCATGTTTTTCCAATTTTAAATTAAACACACTTAATTTAATAATCTCAATCCAAAATCAATTGATAAAATACCCATAATCATTCTCCACCATAATATTATTTTTCACTAAAATATGAAAATTCACCTCGAATTTTTCAATGTATTACAACAAACTAGGCTTGAGAATTTCAAAAGTTAGTGCCAAGGGGAGTCAAACTTCTGACCACCAACTTAAAAGTAATTCATCATACCATTGCAGTAATGATCTTGTGTTAAACATGTACAATAAATATATTGAAGGGCTTACAAAAGGAATTAAAAAAGTATTATAAAATTGTTAGGGCTCATTTGGTTCGCGGATTGAACTTCTTGGGAATGAACTTTCCATGTCTAATCTCATGACATGGGAATGGAGGATGTTCACTCCCATGTTTGGTTTATGCAATATTAGGAATAAAAAATTGTTCAATTTTTCAACAATAACTTTAACTTTCGTTATTAGAAAGAAAGAAATACGAAGAGTAATCTAAGGGTAAAACATGGTATTTTAAAAATTGAATGAGGGTAAGTTAGTCATAAAAATTTGCATTAATTACTTTCCCAAGTAGGGGGTAGGGATGGCAAAAATCCCCGCGGGATGGGTCCTTATCGGGTTCTGTCACGCCCCGATTCAAAAATAAGGAATATTTCCGAATCAGGGTGTGAGTCATACCATAGTTATAAGAATAAAATCCTACAACCATGATATAATGAGAAAAAGAGCCACAAATAAATACAAATTTACTTAACAACACAAAATCAAAGTCGCAGTAGCTCGTAGCTAAATACATAGTAAGATCTTTATCAAACAGTTGACTACTTACAAAAGTTAATTACACAAATCAACAACAAAAACCTAGTAGCTTGGTTGAAACCCGCTTCCTCAAACTTAGTCTTGAATCCTGCACAATCTATTAGGGTATGAGCATTCTAATGCCCAATAGAGTACTGTCAAACCCCTCAAGGTCAACTATCACAGTTAATCAAAGTGTCATGCATCAAACAACACAAGATACATAAATTATGCAACCATACTAAATAATTAAACTTGTATATGCATTGATGCCATGAACTCACTCCCTTCTAATCCCACTAATTCATACCTTAGGGCAACAAGCATGCATGTTCCATACCATGCGTTTTACCATTGTGGCTCTGAATACCCTAAAATATGAATTAGCTCCCATCCGTCCCTTACCCCAGTTTTCTTTTGTTTACGAATTTCTCAACTTTCACTTTTATTAGAGGCCCTACTCCCATCACCTCAATATTTTCAAGCCCTGCTCCCATCACTTGAATTTATTCCACATTTTTATTACTCAAATATACCTCAAACGACACACACACACACCTTAAACACCATTGTCTTTATGATGCATATGTAATGCAGTGCAAACCCCATTTATCTCTGCAGAATAATAATTTAAATAATAACAATAATATATATCAGGCTTAATCACATGAATAATTATATTCACCCAACGTCGAAAATAATACTATGGAGAAACATCAATAATAATATTCACATAACATCAAATAATATTTATTGAGCAAAGCAACAATAATATTCATATTTATAATATTACATATAACCACCAAGATTAAAAGTGATATAGCCCAATCATCGGGAAATTAGAAAACCTAAACTCATGTCCAGCTAGATAAAATACCAAATTTACCCTTTAAAGATTCTCGGAGTTGCTGAATCTACACTTTTGATCCAATTGCTGAACAAATTCAAATCCAAATTATTATTGAGCAGTCTTCACTTTATTTCACCTAAGTCCAACCTCAACCTTGTGCATTTAAAAGATTTGGCATCAAAATGACGAAAATGCCCCCAGTACCAGCCCGGGGTCCAAAGTGGCCAAATCTCGTCCAAAATAATCTAAAACTCTGTCCTATGCCCTGTCAACACCAAAACAAGGCCAACTACACCCGTTATCCAAAACTTACTATTTGGGTATCGTGGGCTCCACAACAATCCATACTTTGTACCAACTCGGATTGACTCAAAACATATACCATCGGACTTGGATCGAGAAATCGAGTCAACTTGACTAAAAATATGGCGTCAGAGGCTACCGAAATAGCCGCCATGCGCCGGAGCCGCGAGTGGCTTGTTTCCGGTTACTATTCATCGTCTTCCCCAAAAATCCGGCAATTTCCCTTGTATTTCCAGATTAAAATCCCAGAATTTGTGACACATTTTGACCAACCTAAAGTTAACTAAACCGGACAAACTTGCAGTGGATTTGAAGCTTTATATCTCTAGTTTCTAACCCAACAAACAACACTGAAAACGAAGCTAAAATGAAGGAGAAAACCGTCTCCAAAGTTGGGCTCGCGACTGGTTTTTCTGTAGAAAACATATTTTTTTCCAAATTTTGCACCTGTGTTTGACCCATCAAAACTCAACCAAATTCTACGAAACCAAATTTTTTTTTGTTACTTGCCAAGTCTAGTTTAAAACCCAATAAACGGATTCCTTAAATACTCAAAGGATTGGGAGAAAACGAGAGCCAAATTCACGAACTGCAATTTTCCAGAAATATGCAAATTTCCAGATTTGGTTCTAATTCGTTTCCAACCATTCTAACATCTCCAAGTTGTTCCTAAGGCTTCTAAAACACTTCTAAACTTCGTACCTATCAATTGAACTCAACAAAAACTCAAAATGGAACCCAAATCAACAACACCCACACTTTAAAATTTACTCTATGCACCCAACCCTAAAATAGGGATTCAACCTCTTCCAATTCAATCTTCACATCTCTCAAATGACTCAACATACTCTTTAAGAGCGACTCCAGCGGTATGACCAAGCCTCGGGCTGGGAAAAAAAAAAGCCAAAATCCGTTTCCAGCGAGGAGCCCAAGCCCGGGCTGGGAGTGGGTCCCACGAAGACGGGTGGGCCCGAAGGCCAGTTTCACCCGAGCTTGAGCCCGAGGGTTGATGATGTCAGGCGTGACGTCATCGCGTGATTTAAATTTTTTTTACCTTGGGTAAAAAAAAATTTAAACACCAGCGTGCGCTGACGTCAACCCTGCTCAAGCTCCAACGGGTAGAAGACAGGTGTCACGCCCCCAGAGCTCCGATCTGCTTCTCCTCCTCCAATCCAACGGCTGTCAATTTTTTGGCGATAAAATTATGAAAAAAAATTGAAATTTTTTTTTAAAAATTTTAAAAAGTTCTGATTTTTTTTTTTCTATAAATACCTATCAATACCCTTCACTTTCAACACCAATCCTCATACATTTTATTCTAGTTCTACTATTATTCACTCTTTACTCAATATTTTCCTCTCTTTCACCTTGTATTTTTATTTCTCATCTTGCAAAGCCACTGCTATGACAACTTGTTCATCGACTTCGCTCTGCAACATATTTATTTCATCTGCTCTACGGTTTCTCTCATTTGTTTCTCGCTCTTGACTCTCCAAGCATCTCCTAAATTCTTCCATTGAGACTGAATGGAGTATGAATTCTAAACTCTGAGAAATGGAAATACAGAAAGATGTGGTGTGAGAGGTATGAGCTAAGCCTCTGATTTTATAGAAAATTTGGGCAAGATAGAGATGCCACGTGGCTTGATTTGATTGGATGAAAATCTTATATGAAATTTGAACCCAAATTTATCTGAATTTTGAATTTTGAAATTCATCCAAAATTTGAACCCAAAAATCTTATCCGGAAATTTTATCCGATTATGTATAGTCTTGACACGTAGGAACCCAGAAATCTTATCCGAAAATATTATCCAAATTAATTATTGAGGTAAAAAAAATTTGTGAAAAAAATGAATAGTGATTGCCCTTTGCCATGGCAACGGGTTGAAACACACAATACTATTTGCAAGGGCAACCACTATTCACGTGAATAGTGCCTGCCCTAGCTCCCCCCATTGCCATGACAAAGGGCAAATAGGTGGAGTTGCTCTAAGAAACTAGAAACACACAAACACCAAGTTAAAAATCACAAACTCGAAATTGACTCACCTTATAGAATTTTTCTTCTCTTCCTCCTATTCTTTTTCTCCTTGTTCTTAGTTTTCTTCTTCTTCTCTCTCTCTCTCTCTCTCTCTCTCCCCCATTATCTTTCTCCCTCCTACCACAACTCACCTCCCCTAGTTTCTTAGCTTCATCAAGAAAGAATCCCTTAGGCTAGTGACTCACCACTTAGACTAGGGTGACTCCCACACCCCCCCCCCCCCCCCCCCCCCAAAAAAAAAAAAATAGATGAACAACTCATCCCCAAAATCATATTTTTTTGAAGAGAAAGAGGGAAGGGGGGAAGAATGAAGAGAAGAACAAAAGCTTGGCTTACACATTGGCTTTTTTTTTTCTTTTTTTTTTGGCCTACAAGAATATTTTGGTAATTATCCACACCATGTTTGTCCAACTTCAAATTAAACACACTCAATTTACTAATCTCAATCCAAAATCACTTGATAAAATACCCATAATCATTCTCCACTATAATATTATTTTTCGCTAAAAATGAAAATCCACAAATTTTTCGGGCTATTACATGTTCTTGACCCTAACAAGGGGAGATTTCAGGGTCAAACTGATATCAAGTACAGGGATCCCCAAACTTAAAAAATCCCTGAAGAGTATGGGGAGGGGATGGTATTGGTGTCCCCATCCTCGAACCTGACCCGAAAATATATATATATATGTTTATATTTAAATAAATAAATATATAATTATAATATTTATGTTTAACCCTAAGTTAACCTCTCTCTCCTAATTCTTCCTAATCTTCTCTGAAATTTCATATTGATGTGATTTTGAATAGTTGAGTTGAACTTTATAGTTTATTTGGATGTGTTGAATGATAATTTAATATGAAACTGAATGTTAAAATGTATGATAAATATTTTTTTATGCAAAAAAAAATCGGGAATTAAGGGCGGGTATGGGGGATAGTTCGGGGACGGGGACAGGGATGGAAAGCGGGGACGGGGATGGTATTGTCATACCCGGCCCCTACCCGACCTGTTGCCATCCCTAGTAGGGGGAAAATTTTTCCAAGCTCAATCAAGGGTGTGGAATTCCCCCGTACATAGGAAGTCTATACCCATGGGTGCATAATTGCATTCCCAAGAGTGTACTTACCAAACATGGGAATGCAATTTCAAACTTATTCCCAAACTCCTAAACCTTGAGCCAAACGGGCCCTTAAGGTTAAATCTCTAAAACATCTTCTCTCAATCCCCACCCACCACCATCTTCTCTCTCCCTTCCATTACGTACCTCACCTTCTCTCTCTCCCTTCTCTCTTGCATATTTGGTCTTCTCTCTCTCGTGGCAGCCGCGAGCAACCACTTCTCTTCTCTCTCCCATGTCTCTCTCAGATGGCGAACCAAATTGGTCAGTGGCTGTTTAGGATTTTGGAGAACCAACTTGGTTGGTTCGGTTGGCGGCGTTGGGCTCTTATTGTTGTTTCCTAACTAATTCCCCCCTACATAACCCCAAATATTTAGGGCTGCCTAAACACATACACTATAACAATGAGAATCAAAGCACTTTCAACTAGATTGTTATTTCAATTCAAGTCGTTTAAGCTATTATTATTTGTAATTTTTTTTTTGGAAAAGATGCTTTATTAAAAAATAATAAGCACCATCAGAGTGCTACATGCTTGGATTTTGGATAGTATTGACTATTTCAGTGCTATCTTTTGTACATTCTTATGGTGCTTATTATTATTCGTATTGCTTATTCATTCTAAGTTTACTTTAGTTTATTTATATGTTTTATTTGATTAAGTATATCTAAATTCTTAGTTTATTGCACTTGCATTTATCATGACATATACCCCTAAAAATACAAATCTAAAGCCTAACCATCCTTGACCTGAGGAAGTGTAGGCCAAGGGGTTCTTTGCTAGGTCGAAAGATCTAGGGGTGGGCATAATTTTGGATCAACCTAACTAAACCGTCCAACTCAATCATAGCGGGTTGGGTTGAATTGGGATGGCCTTAAAATGAGTGAGCTTATGTTCAAAAAATCATAAATCGCTATGTACGGGTTAGGTTACGAGTTGAAACCAAAACTTAAAAATAAGTTTAATTTTGAGTTGACATGACTAAACCGCTCAATCCGATCACAAAAAGTTCGAGTTGAATTGGGTTAGCCTAATAATGAGCGGGTCTTAAGTCCAAGAAATCATAAACCGCTATATACCAAGTTTAGGTTATAGGTTGGGACTAAAACCGACCCAACCCAACCCATGCCCACCCTTAGAACGATCTCTTGGTTAGGGTTAGGTCATACTCCAAGCGCATGAAAATAAGGCACCAAATTTCTA
This sequence comes from Prunus persica, assembly GCF_000346465.2. Classification (NCBI taxonomy): domain Eukaryota; kingdom Viridiplantae; phylum Streptophyta; class Magnoliopsida; order Rosales; family Rosaceae; genus Prunus; species Prunus persica. The sequence goes on from NC_034009.1 coordinate 21,148,822, forward strand.
TTATAGGGTAGCCATGTCAAAATAAATACAAGACAAAGTGAACACAAAACTGAGGACTTTTTACTAATGTGTATACTCAAGACAAACAAAAAACAAAAGAAAATAAGCTGACTTATTTCACAATGAACTAGAACACACACCACTCGTTTTCTCGGAAGGAGACAGGGTGAAGTTATACTGGAACATAGAAGACAAACCTCTCCGTATACAATTAACTGTCGCTCAACATACATACAAATAGTACGAAAATA
>NC_034009.1:21149404-21196533 GCF_000346465.2 Prunus persica
GCTCACAAGTTAATACTGGATTAAGCTGACACAAAGAATTGCCATGAAATTGCATCAGATGAAATCTGATAAGACTACTTATTTCATGATTTTCATCCAATTTTCTTATAGCCAAACGTAAATTTTTAGATGGCTGACAGTCAAAAAAATAATTCCAATTCAATGAACTGAATTTGTACTGAAACAAGGAAACAAAATACAATTTAATTAGGATCCACATGCTCCATATAATTGAGAAGCCCCCCAAAAGTGAGTTTTTGCTTGGATTGTGAGCCATGGGAAGGTTAACACATGTGACATGATTCAGAGGAGGCCTATGTCCTCTGCCTTTGCCATCAGTGATGCTCTCTCTGCAAAAGCAGCTCAGAGTCGATTGGTCATCTTTTCCTGCATTGCCTGGTGACCTTTAATCTGTGGTTGTGTTTGTTTAGGGAGTTTGATATCAGCTGGGTGCTATCCAAAGACTGCTCACCTTTTTATCGGAGAGATAAACTTCCAGGAAAAGGACAGGGAAAGGACAGAAAGCTAAGGTGCTTTGGGGCTGCTCTGTTTTGGCTGTCTTATGGGTGGTTTGGTTGGAAAGTAATAGATCTAATTTTGATAACCATGCTCGTCGTGAAGGTGAGGAGTTATGGGAGAAAGTCAGAGTATGGTCTTCACTTTGGGCTTCGACTTCGTCAGAATTTAGAGATCTTTCTTTTAGGTTTATTTGACTTGATTGGAAAGCTGCCCTTCTTTTGCTTTCCAGGCTAAGTCTGTCCTTTCAGGCTTACTGTGTTGGTGCCTTGGGGATTGTTTTGCTCTCTATGTTGTTTCTTCTTTTTCTGTGCTGTTTGTAGTGGTCTCCTTGACCACTCTTGTTTTTATTGTTCTCTGCAATATAATTTCCTTTCTTCTTAAAAAAAAAAAGAAGTGCAGGTTTCTAGAATATAGGTTGAGCACCTTAACTAAGGAACATGGACAGAAAATAAACAAACTGATGGAAGTCCACAAAATTATCATCTGTACCAAAACTTCCCAAGTGCTAGTAATGTAACTCATTAGGTTTTTCTTCCTTGGTTTAACAATAAACTGAAGACATCGTTATTTTGTCAAATAAGAAGGATAAAATCATATCACGAATTCTAACACATACCAATCTCAAATCAGGATCCAGAAGATATTACATCTGAAAAGCAAAAAAGCATCATCAATGTATTGCATACCTCGAAGTAAGACCCGAATGGAACATCATGAGCCTGCTGCACTGTCTCAAACACCTAAAACAATGAGCAAAATCTGAGAAAATAAGAAATATAAAACATAAAAAAATAAAAAGATAGCAAAGAACTTCAGAACAAAAAATAAAAGGAAATTTAAAATAACTAATGAAAGAACAAATAATGTTACTACAAAGAATATTACTACATTTCGAAAATCTAACACTAGAAACAACACAATGAAAGAAGGGGCAGGCAAAAGTCACTGCACCAGTGTTTTCTTGTCTGGTGATAAAACAGCATGCTGCCATTCTGTCATGGCTGTATCTGGGGGGCACATGGGACTGTTACAAATGCACCTGAATGTTATTTCTCTGAGTTGACCATCATATTCATCTGCGGGATGCCACTGTCCAATCTGAAAATATAACAAACAAGAAATTTTATTTTATTTCGATAGGGAAACAAGATTTTAATAGTAAAAAGTACACAGGACAGACAAGATGCCCATCTTAGATTCTTAGAAAATAGAACAGTATTTTATTAAGATTTTATCAACAAATGAAATTTCAGATTAGAAGTCAAAAAACACTATTCTCCTAGGTTGAAAGAACTACACAGTACCACTAATTATCCTACATGATTACTAGCCAGGAAACCATCAGAATCAAATATTGGGATTAGGAAAGAAAAGCTTGCAACCAAGACCCCGCACATAAATTCACAAAATTCCGATATGTAATCAACATGCACTATTTAAAATAAAAGGTACTTACAACAAGATTAGTGTCTTTTCGTGCTGAACGATACTCATGTAAATAATTTGAACCATCACTCAACAACAAATTGAAGAACTTCTCAGCTGTGCATGGGAAAACATCCTGGAAGAAACACTGTTTATTAATAACTGATTAACATACCTGATATAATGGTGGAAAACAAACTAAAATGATGCATACATTATATATACTAGTTATCACTTCTTCCTTGATAAAAGCTGGAAGCTTTCCAGTTTTGGGGATGATATCTTCAGGAATCTTAGCCTGACTTCCTTTTACAGAACTGCTATGTGCACGCAGTGCTGACGCTGCCTTTTCCTATATACCAGAGAGTACATATCAAAAGAAAATAAAAATAAAAAATTCTCCATCCAACCATTTCAAGCAATGTAGAGGGAAAGAATCAGCAAGTTAACGCATGATGGATAAATAAAAGGGGGAGATTCACATTTTAAAAATCAATAACAGATGTAAAACAGGCAAAGCCAGGATTCAATGAGAGTGGAATTGCTTCTAAGATTTAAATACAAATGTTGAAAGAATGCACGTGCAAACTTGATATTGTAAATGCAAAAGCCGCTGAAATTGATCTTGTGAACGCTAAAGCCACAGAATTTCAGTGGCCCCATCAGGATGCTTCTGTCACACTATATCAAAAGAACACAAGAAAGATCCTTGTTTTTTACTACATCAACATTTTCATGATTATAATAATTGGTGATATAAAATTAACATGATTGAGTTATAAAGTTCAGTTCTGTCAAAGCTAGATCAGGCTCCAGCTCTCTCTAGTAGATAAAACATGAGTGAACTTCAAAAACATTAACCCAGGTAGACAACAAAACTCATGAAATACACGGTATCAACCTTCTTCTCAGCTTCTAACATTGCATGGTAATTCTTTTCTGTGCGATGGAGACCTCTAAATGCATGATTCCTGTTCCAAAATGATGCAAATTTATATCTCACTCTACCTGAAAATGGCAAGGCGATAAAACCACAAAACACGCATTAACAGGTAAATTCATCTTAATGATTTTTCCCAAGAGTACTCCAAATAAATATGCTCATACAGTAAAAAATAAAAAGAAAGACTAAAGAACATAAAAACCATAACTCATATGGAAAAACAAGTCAATATAAAAGCCCATACATAAGACATCAACCATAGAATGTGCATTTACTTTGTACTAGAGACACCAAACGAAACACTTGTGAATAAGTCTGATTCAATGCAAGTCATACGAACAAAAATTTATCCAGGAAAGACACCAATGGGGAAAAACAAGAAAAAAGATTTAACAAAATTAGAATACACTGCAAAGCTTACATGCAATCAAGAAACTGGAAGAGGCACTTTTACAGAAGCTTCATGCAACTCAGGTCTAATGAGAGGATCTTATGATATGATTCAATATTTATAAGAAGCTGAAATGAGAAATATTGAAGATTAGAAACAAAATTCACAATTTAGACACGACCAATAAATCAAAGCACTGTTCTCCCATCTGCACTCTGAACAAGTACATTACCTAAACTCATTTTAAATGATCAATGGTCAGAATAAAAAAGAATCCACAATAGATTCAAAAAACAACATTAAAACTTGAAAACCAGCAGTTCAATGAAAATGCACAAGAAGAATTCACCATCAAAAAGCCAACTTACTGTCAGGACATACAGAACGAAACAAAAATTTAGCATTTGTATGAGAAATAAAAAACACTCTTGAGAAATTCAAATTAATGCAACACCCATATACCAACTTATGCAGACAACTAAAAGTTTGTTTATAAATTTTATAAAAAAAAACTTGCTTAAAGATCATCTTGTTCACAGTCCACTTCAGTCATTATTGAGTCCTCATTTTGGTTTATCTATATTAGTAAGTGGTCAGGTTTATATTTTATAAGCTATATTGACTATAACTCGAAAAGGGAATTTTTGTACTATCCAGATTTGTTAATTGGCTATAGTTGTGGCCGTTGGTTTTGTTCGTTTACTATGTCTATATTATGGCCTTTTAGGTTATCTTCCTCTTTTCCTCTCTAAGTATCAAGTAGCCTTCCCAAAGCCCCTAAATACCTCCGTGAGTGGTCCTACGCCACCAGCATTACGCCTAATTAGAAGACAAGCACATAATGCTTGGCAATATTCAACTCTGAAACGAACCCACCCACCGTTGTGCAACTGGTAATTAGCACAAGTTGTTTTTGTTTTTTGGTTAAACGATAAGATGAAATTTTATTTCTTAAGAGGTGCTGTGCAGCAAAGTGGACAAGTAATCTACCAGGAATAGAAGAGGAAAGTGGTCCAGTCATCAACATGTTACCTGTAGGTTTTAGTGGTCCAGTGCCTATGGCTAATAAGTTAAGAGTCAAAAGAAAACAAATTGTTGGAGAAACTTAAGATAACCTTTCCACCTTAGGTTGGCCCAAACTCAGCCCATAGACAATCATAAAAGACATTGTGAGCTTGGGCTAAAAGATCTGATACGATACCCAGATTAACTTGGACATAGAGCTATACAAAGCAGGCTGAGCTCCAATAGGCTCTATTAACTCAACCTAGCTAGCCGGCCCAATTCAACCTTACAGATCCGGAAAAAAGACAAACAAGAAGAAATAAAATGAAATGCAGCGCTGAAGTTCCATATCCTAGTTGTTTGTTTGCGAAGAGCTCTATATTCTATTTTGGTAAAACAGTACAGATACAGCACATAGTCTATAGAATAACAGAAACAAAGTTTGAAAATGCTGTTAAACGTAAGCTCGCATTTTGAAGCTCGTCTAAAACAAAGACTAAAAGTAAAAAAAGTCCCTATTAAAAGTGTTTAGAACTAATCACTGACCGTCAGGACTCCCCAAAGGAGGCACACCATGCCCACCAGCACCCATGCGAAGTATAATTGTTATAGCAGGATTAATGAATGCATGCTGACTCCTCCGAATCTTTAACAATAAATTCCACAGGATTAAGCATTGCAAATTAATCAACCCTGTAACCTTAGAGAGAGAATATATATATATATATAGACACAGAGAGAGAGAGAGAGAGAGAGAGAGAGAGAGAGAGAGAGAGAGAGAGCACCTCATCAATATCACCAAATGGTATGATGACCTGTCAAAAGTGAAAAAAAGCACATGATATTAGAAATTCTAAATGACATTTAAAGGTTACCATCATACATCTACCAAAAAATTTAAATAAAAAAAAACAATAAATCAATCCAATGACATGCAATAAAACAATATGCCACTGATGTTTTTAAGGGGTATACCTTTTTGAGATTGTGAGTCAAGAAATCCAAAGAACATAGTCTATTACAAAAAAAAAAATTCAAATAGATTAAAGTTATGATATTTCAAAGTTGATTAAAAAAGAAAATTATAAATATGCCACTGATTTTTTAACCAACTTTAAAATATCATAACTTTCTTCCTAAACGTCTAACTATCCATAAATTTTGAAGTTGGAAAGCACTTGTTGAGATAAGTAAAACAATATCCATGATGAATTTAAAGGGGTCAATGATACTTTGCACCCCTGTGGTTTGGGGTAAGTGACAGTTTGGTCTTTGTCTTTTAAAATTGACAATAACCCTACAAATCCATACAGTAGGCCCTTTTACAGTCAAACCGTCAAGCCAACCTTTGTTTTTTGACTTAGCACTCAACCCATTGTTTTGCTTATTTGAACGCCAGATCAATGAAACATGGATTAAGGGATGCCATTGGACAACAAATACAAACGTTTCTCAAAGAAAACTTAACCTTCTAGACACAGAAAGGGATGAAAAATGGCTCACGTGGTGGCATCAATCTAACATCCATATAACCAAAAAATCATGCCACCGATTGCCCCACAAAAATAGGAGCTAACCTGATAGTTTGACAGACGAACTGACTAATGGCATAACAATTCGTAAATTTAAGGTTATTTTCCCAATTTTTAAAAGATATGGACCAAACTGTTGCAGACCCTAATCCTAATTCCTTATTATATTTTCCCAAATTTAAAGACTAATAAGATCCTGTGAAATCTAAAGCATTTATGTAGGATGGTTGTTAAGAGTCAAAATTACTTTATCATGCAATATGTTGAACTGCTAATAAATGTTAAAGACAAGGACGGTAATATGAAGATATGAGTATGACAAAACAGTGAAAACTATAATCAATTAGGAGCACTGTCAAACTTTTTAAATTAGTCTCTCATGATTCAAAAAGAAACAATGTCTTATGATATTGGCTTAAACTTGATAGAAAATAACAATAGCCTAACCTTCATTTGCTTAGAAAACACATTAGAGTGGAAGCAAATGTGCCATGCAGAGACATACATACGGCCATGATACAAGAATGACCTCTCAAGTGCACATGAATAACTATGTTCCACAACCTGAAACAGATACTATATTAGTCCCACGACTGGAACAACTAGACATAATTAAACGAACAATCATGTACATGTACAATAGATATATGTCATTAAGAGTTTCACATATAAACATTGCCAAACACGTTCCACTCAACTCACCTCATCTGGAAGTAGATTAAATATAGTTTGGAGAGGGCCTGGCTTTTGATGAACCACTGTAGGCCCTTGTTTATCTGAAGGTACCCTTCTTCGAGGATTAGCTCCAGCATAGCCATTCATAGCCCTACCACTAATTGCATGGTAATTAGGACATATTAATAAGGGTGCTGATTTTCCCACTCCCCTTTTGTCCGCTTACACTCCCTTTTAATGGTAATTACAAAAGTATTAAAAAAAACAAAAGGGAGTGTAAGTGGGCAAGAGGAGTGGGAAAATCAGCTCCCATTAATAATACCAATTAAAGAAATTATATTAACGATCACAACCATAACATAAAAAAAATATATATATATATTTTAATCCAGTGCCTACTCTCGTGACTCAACCAGGCATGCATAGAAAAAAAAGGAAAAAGAAAAAGAAAGAGAGCTGTCTTAGTGTAAGAAGGGTGTAGTCCCATCATGTGCAGCGAAGGGAAAAGTAAAACTGTTAAAGCATGATTGGAATCAAATATTTAATATCATCATATCATACAAACAGAAAATCACATGAAATGAAACACAGTGAAATATATTTATTTCTAGGATTGATATAAAAAGGGAAAATATATGATTATGAAATCCGCACAAGCATCGCTAGTGATGACTTCAACTTATGACTTTACAGGCATAGGATAATGGCTCCAAAGATAAACTGAAAGAAAATGTTAGAAAGATATAAACTAAAAAGACTACCTTGAAGAATTCACAGGCAGTTTTATTGTTTTTATGTGGAGACACACCTGACAAGACAAAACAAGATTCTAATTGATTTGTACAAGGATAGTGATCATAGAAATAACCATACAAATGATAAAACTAAACCCAAAAAGGTAATATGCAGAAAGAACTACCTGCCCCGATGAGCTATCCAATGTATACCATACTGCACCTGTTTGACCCTCACTTTCAACTGGAACAGTCACTGAACCAAGAACAGTGCTTTTCCATATTATATCCCAGTCATATATTGTCACATTAATCTGCAAGGGCAAACGGAAAATACATCAGTTTAATAAACCAATCCTACATAAATAAATCAACTAGGTCATTAATCTGCAGAGACAACATACAATGAAACTATAAGGCCTCAAAAGGACAAGAAACATTGGTTCATTAGTTTTAACAGAAATGCAGGGAGCACAGAAATTACAGCACCAGGTAAGCCTTACAAACATTACATTACAACCAGGTTTCCTGTATAGCTTATTGGAAAAATAAAGATATATTATATGTAAGGTTGAACCTAGTTTATCAATAAAAAAATAATAAATAAAAGAAAAAAGGAAACCAACACAAGATGTAGAACTTTAAACTTCAGTTGATTCAGTAAAAAAAATTATTTGAAAAATGCATTTGTCATTATTGAACCTCACAATTACATTCTTGACAGTGCCAACAGATAAAAATTACAAAACATGATAGGTACCTTGACAGGAAGCTCATCAACAGAAAAATTAAACTCCTCTCCCCACATAGGATTTCTCGAACCAGGGACCATTGAACTGCACCAGCAACAAAAGTAAATAAAACCTTCTCATGAAATGTAAGAAATACATACACACATATATTTATCTGTCTATTTTTAACCATAATTAAGTAAAAAGTGGCAAACAAAGAGAACCAGAATCAGGTAACCTGAATCGCTTTTCTGTTCCACAAGTGATCATAGCATAGGGATCCGACGTGCCATTTAAGTTTGCACCAATGAGATTCTTAGCAGCCAACAGTTCCAGCTGGAAAGTAGTGCACCATCTCATAATAAATAAATAAATAACATTATGCAAACAACAAAATACATAAATAAGGAAACAACTCCAATTATTATATCCAGGTCTTCATCTATTCAAGCAACCACCCCAGAATCAATCATGCTATACCTTGATTAAATATGCAGAACTGTTTTGAAGATCTCCTTTCAACTGGATCTACAAAATAAGTGCAGAACTGCATGTCAAACAAGTTAAAAATTATTCAAGGAAACAGGCTGCATATGAAAATGCATCTTGCGACATTAATGGATGCCCAACAACAATGTGTGAAGACAGCATGTATACAATTAAGATAGACAAAATATCATTTTGGTCGCTCACCACCTCATGATCAACATAAGTAACCCTCAAAAGATTTCTTTAGATTATTAATTAGCCTTTCCGCACAACACAGAATCTAACGGTATCCGAAACAAGTGTAGGAAGGCAGACTTAGTTTCCAATTTTGTTGTTTGTCAAGAACAATTCTTTATCACCCACAATTTCAGGAGCTACTCTTGTGGGGTTAATGCTACTTCATATGGTAAACTTCCTTCTGTTTTTTCTTTTTTTGTTTGGAAAATAGAGTAACTATTAAAAAAAGGACTCCAAAAGCAGTTATTACATGAAGGGAATTACTAAATTCTTTTATTCATGATTTATCCACAAACTCAATAACGTATTTCCCAGACTCTTACTGACTTTGCATCAAGGACAATGATAACCATAAATGCAGAAATTAGATAATAATGCTAAACAACAGCAACAACAAAAGTCCAAATTTCAACAAGAAGAAAAATCTGATAATGATGTTGTGTCTGTTGCATGGAATTAAGGCCAAGAATGAGCTTTAGCATTTTATAATAATGCATTGCACGTTTGGTAAGTGCAAATTACTCTGCATTTGACTTTTTACATAGGTATCCAAAACCCAAAAATGAAGGTTATGTGTTCCCAAGGGAAGGGGTTAATTTCCTAAACCCATCCCTGGTGTTAACCACAAATCAAAATAACAATTATGCCCTTCTATTTGTTTTTCCAAAAAGTAAAACACTGCTGTCTGAAAGGGGCTCGCTTCTTCAAGCTCTGCGGTATCTTTATAAACACAGTTCTATTCCCCGCATTTCAAACACTGGAATACAATGCTAGATCCCCTCGGTTTCACTTAACACCACCAAAGAATTGGTTTTAGGATTCCTAAAATATTAATTTCTGAAACACACGCACCCAATAGAAAGGAAAGATTAGAAATGACTTCAGCTGACCTCGTTTTATCACAAAGATGGCATTAATTACTACAAACACCGACAAATATGCATTAAAAATATTAGAACAAAGTTAACCAAACTTCATTGTTTCTATATGCCAAAAGAAGAACTTTGGATAGAAAACCAAAGAAACAAAAATCAAGAACTGGTCTACTACCATAGACGATAATCATGGAAAGCAGAAACCAATTGACATAACTATAAGCAAGAAAGAACCAAACCTGACAATCTTTCAAAATATATCAAAATAACTATTGCAAATAGGGGGGGGGGGGGGGGGGGGGGGGGGGGAATTTCATGCATAAAAATTTATAAGGACCGAATTGACCCTGTCTTTATCATCAAAACCCAATAAAACTCACACAAAAAAGAACAAACAAAACAACAAGAAAGCTTGCGCTGGCCTTCAATGAAGAACGGTACTGGAAGTATTGAAGTAAGTATTCAGCTTTTTAACCCAAAAAAAAAAAGAAAACAAAGTTCATTTACTGAGTTGACCTTGACTTTATCATCTAGTTCCAGAATATGAAGCTACACAATTCACAAGCATACTACCCACCCAAAAGAAAACACTATAAACATACCACAGAAGGTTCGAAATTTGATAATCAAAATCAAAGTAAAGAGAAAATCAAATTAGCGGATTGACCTTGTCTTTGTCATCAATGGCATCTCCGAAAGCACCAGAATTGTCCACAACTGGGCGATCAGCATATCCACCTCCGCCGCCCCTGTACGTGAAGAACCAGTAAGCGAAGATCACGAAGACGGAGGCAGCCACTGCGACCTCGATCTCCCATAAGGACGGGACCAGGAAATCCAACGACACCGTTTCCATGATGGCGTTGGGGCTTTGGAAATCCGAGTGCAATTGAATCAGAAATTAAACGGTCTTCCAAGGGTTTCAAGTAACAGGTGTTTAGGGTTTTCAGGGTTTGGGAAACCCATGCGCGAGGAGTTGAATTTGTAGATGACCAGCATTCCAGAGAGAATTTTTCTAGAGCGAGAGAGTCAAAGTTGGACCGTTGGGCGTTCTCTGTGTGTAATTTAAAAGTCGCAATTTGTTTTCATCGTTGTCACTTTTCATGACTTAATTACCCTTGCAGACGGCGCGGTAATTACGGTGTGTTTCATTGTTCTAGTGGTGAAATTTTGAAGGGTGGTGAGGGTAGTTTGGTAAAGCGTGTTAAGATTTGTACGCCTAGAAGGGTTTACGCAGTCTCCAAATCTCCATGCTGAATCCTAAATTATATTGAAGATAGAAATGTGATCATATAATATTGCATTTCATTTTGTTTTTCTAACTACTCTTGTGTCTGGTCAATGGTGCGGCAGTTGTACGCATTCTCCATCTTTATTTGGTTGTTGAATTTTTTGCTAAGTTTTGATTGTATTATTTTGTAGGGGTGTTTGGTTCTCATTTTGTTGTGTGTCAAAATTTAGCTATTATTGAGTTTGAGTTATTTTTAACAAATAGCCATTGAGATTAACGAAATTATAACTTTTGATCATTAAGGTTTTTATGTGACCTTGTTAGTCTTTAAGATGACCTTGTTAGTTTTTATTTAAATCTATTTGGTCCTTACTTGAACTTCAGTCAAATGTTTTTTGTTAAATTTTTAATGTAGCACGCCACATCGATTAAATAAATAACTTTTTTTAAAATGTTTTAAAAATTGAAAGTAAGAAAATAATTATTTTAAATATTAAAAAAAAACATTTGCTATAGGAAGGAGAGAGAGAGAGAGAGAGAGAGAGTAGTTGGATCACGGGCAAAGTCTAAAATATCGATGGTTTTAGAAATATCAGTAGTCTAAAAATACAGAAATTTCAATGGAAATATCGGAATATCATCGATATCGATAAAAATTGAATAAAAACCACGAAAATTATAAGAAAAACTTAAAAAAATTTCTTGAAACTTTGGAGGATGTTTATTTAGTCAATTATCTATTACTTTATCACCAAAAAATGGAAAGGAAATGCATTGCATAATGGGTTTAACTGATTTAAGTTAATTACATAGCAAGCTGACAAACACTGCGATTGTAGAAAATATGTAGCAATTAATGAAAGAAGATTAAACACACCATAATAATTTATTTACAATGATTTACTACAATATTTTGTATTTTATACATTGCGTGGTAGATACATGAGTGACTTAATACCACATAGAGTTCCTATAAGGTTCAAATTTGAGTTATTTACGCTAATACCTCCTGAGACTTTTTCATAAAACTCCTTGAGATTTTTGAAATTACAAAAATACCCCCTGAGGTTTTAAATTGTTTAGACAAAATTCATTTTCATTGATTTTTCATCCAAAAATTGATGATTTTATACCCAAAAAAAAAAATTCTCTAAATTACAAAGTTGGCCTTTGAGATTAGATTGCATATACTTCATTGAGGTTAATTTTGTCATTTGCATAAGTTTTTTTTTTCAATGAAATCATCAATTTTTAGACAAACAATGAGAAGGAGTTTTGTGAAAACAAACTGAAACCTCAGGGGGAGTGTTCGTGTAATTTTTTAGGCCTAAGGGGAGTTTTGTGAAAACACAAGAAACATTAGGGGGTGTTAGTGTAAATAACTCTTCAAATTTTTCATTGTCTTCATCATCTCGATATTATCGATATTATAGCGATATTTTGGCCAAATATTGTTGAAGTGTGAGAGAAATTATCGACATCGATATTTTGTGTTATTATTGATATTTATATGATATGTGTATGGATACATTCTAAAATATCCTCAACCCAGAAAAACGATAATATCCTCGATATTTCGTCGATATTATTGATATTTTAGACTATGATTGCTAGTAAGGGTCGTAGGTTGCAGGTGAGATTGATACAACTTCATGGATATTTCATATATTATTTTATAGCTAATTTAAATGGGCTAATATGTTGGTTCAAGTAATTGTCTCATTAAAAATTATTTACTTAATCAACAAATTCATGGCCTATGAGATGAGGAAAGTTATTTGAAGAAGTTATTGGATACGTGGACGGATTCAGAATTTCAAAATGGACTCAGCTGAATTTATTATTATTTTTTTTTAAACTTGACGGTACGAGTGAATTTTATTTATAACAAAAAATGATACACCTAATCAGGAGAGGGGAGGGGAGGGGGGTGGAATGGGAGACTAATGAACCTTACCCCTCAAAATGCATCAAGTACATACGACAAAAACTAGTATAAAAAAAAATCAACAATAAATAAACAGGCAATGCAATACAAAATTAAACTATTTAAGTTGCACTCTTTGAGACTTCAAAGAGTTAAAATCACTAATTATTGATTCATTATCAATATTATCAGCTAATTCTTTTTCAATGTGAAGCATCATACAATCACCAAGAAACTCATCCTCTATCTTGTTCCGAAGTCTATTTTTAATAAGTCTCAAAGATGAAAATGTGTGTTTTGTTGTTGTTGTAGAAACCAGAAGAGTCAACACCAAACGAATCAATCTATCAATCAAGTGGAACATGTTTGCTAACCCTGTTTCATGTAAACACTTAAGGAATTCAAGAATAGAATCAAGATTCTTGAAGGCTGGAAGGCGATCCATCCATATCAAACCTATAAAATCTCAAATGTTGATTTAAAGTGTGTGACTCAGTTGTGGTAAAATCTTGAGGATAAAACTTCCCAGCAAGAATGCATATATCACCAATGTTATTTCGCCTAAAAGAATTACGAGGATTTAATGTTGTGAAGGAAACATGCATCTAATGGCTTCTAAAATGAATTGTAGCCACAACACATACAACACAATCATTTATAATGGCGGAATCATCCCAACCCAATTCCAAATGTCACGATCTGTACATAATTGTATATCATTTTTAACCCTTCTAGCTTATGATTTCATTATATTTTTGAGTTAAACTTGTGCTTTTAATCTCTTTTGTGTTTATCATTTAGTTCATTGAGTTTTAGGTAGCAATGGTGGCTTTGGATAGAAAAAGGTGCAAATTGAGTTGGAAATTTGTTTCGGCCTTAACTCCTTCCTCCGACCTTAGATTGGCCCAAATGACATGTGGTTGGAAAGATGACCTTCTGAACTTCAAGATGGACTGCTCAAAGTCATCAGTTGCTTAAGGGAAGCCCAATTCATGAGCTCATGAAGTTGCTAGTCATGCAAAAGTAAGGATGAGCTAATTGTTGCTTGGTCATGATGAGCTATGCATGAGGTATGGTTTCTGGTGGGATTTGTTGGTGAAGTGCAATAGCCAAATAAGAAAAGAAACTGATTTTCTATTGCATTGGGTGTTAGGTGAGGTTAGTGCAGTGGGTGTTGTAGGTGATAGCCATACTCAATTCAGATTTCTCACTTCCTTCTCCATATAAGTACCACTTTCATTCTATACCAAAAACACACATCCTGGGATTCACACTTCCACAAATCACTCCATCCATCCTCCACACTCCCATCATTTTCCCTAACACATTGAAGCAAACACATCCTGGGATTCACACTCCCACAAATCACCCCATCCATCCTCCACACTCCCATCATTTTTCTATACACATTGAAGGACACACATCCTGGGATTCACAATCCCACAAACCACATCCTGGGATTCACAATCCCACAATTCATCCATCTTTCACTCCATCCTCCACACTCTCATCATTTCCCAAACACATTCAGAAATCACCCTCAAACACTCCAACAACCCCAAACACTCCAGCAATCAACCCAAAGCTCTAAAGAACCCCAACTCACCAAAACAGTCCTTGCAAGCCTTTCTTCCATTTCCCTACGAATTTCCTCTTTCTCAGCCATCACTACTCACCTAAACTCATCCAAAATCACCTCCTTAACCATCATACATCCTTTTAGACGTGGGAAACTCTTGGAGAAGCATTAGACATGGAAAAGCTCTTGGAGAAGCATTGGACACCACAAGAACTTTAGAAAAGGGTTTTTATACTCTTATTGCATTCATTATATTTTCTTATTTTTGTTTAAGTTTCCTTCCCATTATGAGTAGCTAAATCCATAACTAGGGCTTTGATGTAACCTAACATGAATATTCTGGGTTTATAAATTTCAAGATTCAAGTTTGATTTATGATTCATGTTCTTATTCATTATGCCTACCTGCCTATATGCTAATCGGAATGCCTAGCTACCATTCAGATTTGTGTATCTTGGTTGGAATTAAAAGTAGACACCATATGCCTTAATTCGAATTGAACTATGAATAGGAAGAGTATGTATGGACATCTGACAACAGGGATTTGACTCGGTCAATTGCTTCGGTCAAACATGTTAACTTTGACTTGACTGTTGACTTTGACCTTTGACTATTGACCGTTGACGTTGACCATTGATTTTTGACTTCAAGCTTCTTTTCTCTTCATTTGTTCCTTTAATCACATTTCTAGGTGTGCGATCTGTAGGTCCTTTTTAGCAAGGTAGTGGATTGACTCAACTTCTCTGAGTTGACTTGCGAATTAAATTTCACCATCTAATTCTTCCTATTGATGAAGGTTAACAAAGTTTGAACCTTTTAGGACTTCCACAAACCATGGTTGACGCCCATCAGCATGTCATAGTTATGCTAAATATGATGTAGTAAAGAACCTATTCAAATTGGAATGACCGTGCAATTGAATCATTCTCTTTTACAATACTCTTTATTCACATTGTTAGATAATAGAATCTAATGTCAAATATCCTAATCTGAATTATTCATTTATATGATTATCCTGGTAAGATTTGGAGACCTCTTCTTTCATATATATATCCGCTACTTTGAGCAAAAATTTGATCAATCATATCCTTGGAGTATTCTTTCTCTTGACTGAGAATAGAAATTCATTGTTGTACATTTATTTACCTTCATGATTTTATTGAGAGTCCTTATAAACACCTTTTGATTATTATGTCTTCTACAAAACAATTGTATAGTGTCCTCAATGTAACATACCGACCCAAAAATATTAATAATTTTGAATTAAATTAAATTTAAGTGTGAAATTACAAATTTACCCTTGCTGTAGGGGTATTTTGGTCTTTTTTTAATTCGGATGGATTTTGGGATAATGAGTCATATGTTTATGTAGGTCGTACTGAGACGAGTCCGTAGGCACACAGTAGGCTCGAATCGGGGTTGTAACGAAAAAATGGCGACCAAAATTAGTCCAGTGGCAAACTTGTAAATATTTCAAACTTGGGTTTAGAAAAATCTAAAAATGCCTCTCTCTCCTGGCGTGTGCAGTTCCCTCTCTCTCCTCTCTCTCCTCTCTCTCCCATATACCGTCACTCTCTCTCTCTCTCTCTCTCTTCGATTCTCTCAGTTCTGGCCACGGCAAGGGCCGGGACCTGTCCCGATCGATTCCTCTCGAAGCCACGAACTCGACCCACCACTTTTCTTGGCCGGAAAGCTCCAGTTTCGCCGGCAATCTCGACTGGTTTGAACCGGTTTTCCTCTGTCGTCACGCCGCCGTCATGGCCACCCAATCCCGGTGTAACATGTGAGGTTTCTTACTCTTTTTACATGGTCTAGCTGCTTGTTGTGTAGGATTGGAACGATTGTGGGGTTTTGGGATTCAATTTCCAACCTAGGTTTTGGCCGGATTTTAAAATGAAATTTTGGCCGGTTGCCATCCAAATTGGATCCCCCCCATAGTTGAATAAAATGATCCTCGCCTCGAGTAGTAGCTAGGGTAGGAAGGGTGAATGGTGATGTAGAGTTTTTCCGTCGTCGAAAATTACTCTACACACCAACTCGCTGCCGACGCTTGTGGGGATGCGTGGGCAAGGTGGTGATGCCACATTTGTCCTGATGAGATCCTCGTATTGTCACGAGCGCGTGCATCTCCTTGCACCTTAATGGATCCGCCTCTGACAGGGCCCATATCGAGAATCACCCCAAACCTTTAAGAAGTCTTTTGTCGTTAACCAAAAAAAAAAAGATTCCTAAAAAATTAAACGCAACAAAAAGAAGACTTACGAATATGCCAGAACAAAAAGGAATTTGGCACAATGAGGGTGTACAAATAGAACAACGGAATATTGAAATTATTCTTTCATAGCAAATAGCGCCAGTGAGAAATTGAGAATGAGCCGCATATGATGTCATCAGGTTATGTTTGCTGCTTGCGAAGGAGGGTCACACGCGTTAACAAAAGCGGGAAGCGTACTTTAACTCGGGGAAGAGCCAATTTGTTTTTATTTTTGTGTTTAGGTTTTTATAACGTTACACACTCTTCTTTCACTCTCTGCTTTTGCTCTCCCCGGCCGCCACAGCTCCTCAGCTCCTCACTCTCACTGGTACTCTTTCTTTCTTTCCCTACTTCTCTTTGCATCTCAATTGCCCTATGCATACTCACATATATGTATGCATTGCGTTAATATATAGATACATACATGCCGAATTGTATTCACATATCTACATCTTCAATTGGAGAAGAAGCTGCATGTTTTCTGTGTCCACCATAAAGTTTATTTTATCTTTTCCTTCTAATTCATACTTTGTAATTTCTCAAAGAAGGAAAAGAAAAAAAAAAAAAAATCTTTAAGTCATGATACTGGTCAAAGAAGTTGTTTCATGACTTGGAGCTATTCACTGTACAAAACTTAATAACCCCAATTCTTAATTTTTAATATTCTAACGTTCCACATTGATTTTGGGGGTAAACTTGAATTTTATTTTTATTTTTATTTCTTGCTTTAAGAACCCAGCAGGCTGCTAGCATGAATTTGTCTATTCTAGTTTCAGGAAAACATTAAAGGAATCTTTTTGAAGCATCAGTAATCAATAAAATAGAGCTGATAATTGAAACCTCCTGGTATGGCTCCTGCCCAACCATTCACGGAGATTGACCAAGACTGTAGACCATCTATCAATGCAAAAGTAGAACTTGATACAGAAAACAGAAGTTCCTTACCAAACTCGGCTGCGGAGGGTTTAGGGTGCATGAAAAACTGTGAGGACACAGCCATTAGGATGAATGGAGAAGATAAGGTTTCAATGTGCACTTCGGATGTGGACGTTGATATAATTGAATGCAGAAATAATCATAACAGCAGCCTACAGGCTGAAACTGAGGACCCCGATGCAACTGAATATTCAAGCTCATTTGCTGACACTATGTCTGACACTGAGAATTTTTCCGGATTTAGTGAAGGAGAAGTGCAGTCTCAGTTTTTTGCGGACAATGGTTTGGCATCTGATTTTGATGCATTTAGTAGTCCTTTTCAAATGAGGTACGTGCATTGTTCTTTGGCTGCATGTTTAATCATTTTAGTTTATTGTTTTTTTCCTGTAAATGAAAATTCTAATGTTATACCCTGGTTGTTCCCTATTTAGTTTATATTAAGCTGTGATTTCTATTTATACCTTGCTATGTATGCATGAGAAACCTATTTCAGTGAAGCTTTGGCACTCTTTCTATTCTGTGCAAGTGTAGCAGATATACAGCATTACTTGCTTTGTTTCGATTCTTTTAGTAGCAGGATAGGAGGATCTATTTGTATTAATTTGGTCTGAGAGTTAAGAGGGCACAAGTAACTGTGCTTACACTCAAACGAACAGAAGCATATCTACTTTCATTAAGGATTGATATCTATGTTGATGTACATCATCGGAATAAAGATGGAGGCATTTCTAATTATTAAAGTTATTGTTTCTCTTCTACTTTTGTAGGATTGTTATCGCTATCTCCATGCCTAATTAAATTGATTGGTGTCACATTGTTGTAGGGAATTGCTTTGTACAGCAGATGGTTATTTTATTACAATATAATGACAGAGTTCTTATGTGCAAGATGGCAGAGCTAGAAGCTAATGCTTTTGTTGTGTTTTTTTTTTGGGGGGGGTGTCGGGGTGGGTGGTGTTTGGGGTTTTATATATAAGAGAGGGAGAGGCGTAGTGGCCTTAAACAGAAATCTCTTGGAGGAGAAAATGACATTTTTCTGTTTCCAATTACTTGGGTGTAGTTTTATGGTTTGATTTTTTTGTCGTCTAGATATTTATGTTAAGTTTAGACTTAATCAGACAAATCTAAACATGCAACTTTTAGCAATAAATAAGGTTAATTATTTTGGATAATTTTTGGAAAGTAAATATAAAGAGTCGGTGTGATGGAAAACCATCTTGATTTAGTATGTTTGGTTAACTTTTGGAACAATCTAAACTTGAAACTTTTACCATTAAAAACTTGTTATTTCATCCCTTTTAAGTAACACTTGCCTCAGTATCAAACAAAAAATCTCGTTTGAGAACGCATGATTATTGTATCGATGGCCATACTGAGCAGAATTTGTACTGTCAAACATACACTAGGTCCTTTGGCTGTGAATTCTTTCTTTTTCTTTTTATTTGTTAGTTTTGCTCATGTATAGTTAACATTCAAATATTTAATTATTGTTTTTTTTTTCTTGGGTTGAAGATTATTGTTTGTAAATGTAAAGAAAGCCAACAAGGTACTGTTGGACAGTAGAAAATTTGTTAGTTTCAGATCAGAATATATATCTAATACTTATACTTTTCTGGGGTACCACATTAGACCAGGAAACTCTTCAGTTTATGTACACTGAAAATTGATTTGTGTATTTCTATTGGTGTCCTTATCATGAATAGTTTTGTCTTTCTTGTGGTCAGTAAAATGATTCAGATCATGTCTGGTCTAAGGTTTCATTTACCATTTCATAAGAATGCAAGAACAGTGGGTGAAGGATTTTACAGTCACTCTTTCAGAAATATTCTTCCCAAGTGAGATATATGCTCTGTATGCTACTGTGGAAAGAAAAATTTACTAAAAAAATGTGAAAATATCCAAACGTACAAACATTATATACATATATATTCCCCTTCTATTGAGGGATCCTTCAAATAATTTTATTTGAGGGACACCCTTTAGGGTATCCCACGAATTGTTTTTCAACGATCCAAACCATCTATTTTTTAGGTCTTCATTCATAGATCATCCTTGCAAAAAATTAGACAAATCGGAAACTGTTTCGATATCCAATTGTGTCCTACAAAATCAATGAACACGATGCTTCAACAAAGTACTAAAATTTCAATAATTCAATTGAGTGGTCAAATGATATCGGATTTAAGTGATTTTTTGTAGAGATGATCTTTGAATGAGTATCTACAAAATAGACGGTTTGAATTAGTGAAATACAATACGGAGTGGGCCCTACAATGGTGTCACTCGAATAAGCTTATTTGAGGGATCCCTCAACTAAAACTCCCTGTATATATGTATATAATTTAAACAGAGTTTATGATTCTTGTTTGACATCTTTTTTTCTGGATGTGCTCAGAAATAGTATTTGAGTTCACTTATATATTCCAACTGCCTTTGTTTCTAATTCAGGAAGAAGAAATTGACAAATCACTGGAGGGACTTTATACGCCCTATAATGTGGCGCTGCAAATGGATGGAATTGAGAATTAAAGAAATTGAATCACAAGCATTAAAATATTCCAGAGAGCTTGCAATAGCAGATCAAAGAAAACATTCAGGATTTGACCAATTTACTTTGGAAGAATTTGGCTCAAAGTCAGTGCCATTTTCTAGTCAATGCCGCAGAAAAAAAGCTATGAAGAGGAGGAAGCGCAAGAGAGTTGAAGAGACAACTGATATAGCATCATATATGTCACATCATAATGTCTTTTCCTATCTTGGTTGGAGCTCCTTCTTTAAACTAATACACTGTCATTTTGCTCATTTACTTTCCTTCATAAATTAAATTCTCACTCCCACAATGATGTTTGACCTAGCATTGTTATGTATTGCAGAAAATAAGAGATCCGATCCTGATAGTACTTC
Organism: Prunus persica; assembly: GCF_000346465.2. Classification (NCBI taxonomy): domain Eukaryota; kingdom Viridiplantae; phylum Streptophyta; class Magnoliopsida; order Rosales; family Rosaceae; genus Prunus; species Prunus persica. The sequence continues at coordinate 21,169,791 of NC_034009.1, forward strand.
TGTGGCTGATGAATTTAGTAATGCAGGTATTATTCTTACTATTTGTTGTTTCTTCCTTATTGTCTGGATTGCATGGGTATGTTTTTATTTGCATGAGTGCTTGCATATGTACAATATCTGTAGGACCCTTCTTTCTTGTCAATCTAAGTCAAACCAGCTTGCAGCATTTTATTTCCTCATTATGTTGTGATACTTGCGTCTAGTTTTTTATTTTATTTATTGATATGTCCAAACATCTTTTTTTCCCTTAAGATTGACTCTGAAAAACTCATTTTATTATTGTTGTGGGGGTAGTAATAATCACAGAGCAGAGTGCTGATTACAATGATAAACTCAGCACTGGTGATGACTGGTCGTTCTTTGAGTTCCGAGATGGTGATAAGTCCTTGGAGCATGTCCTCTGGAAAATTGAGACTGTGCACTCTCGGGTTCACAAGATGAAGAATCAAATCGATGTGGTAATGTCCAAGAATGCTTGTAGGTTTTCTTCCTCCGAAAATTTAAGCCTTCTTGTACCTTGTGACGCTCCAACAAGCTCTGCCCATAGTCCAGCATTTTCTGCTGGCAATGGAGACACAATCTCTGCTGGAGCTATATATACTTCAACTCAACATATATCAGAGTACAATCTCGGAGATATGGTAATGCCTGAAAGTGCAGTGTCAAGTTTCGGGGAGGCAATCGTTGTTCCTGATATAATTGAAAGCACTGTAGGACTACTGTCTGCCATTGATGTCACCTTCCATCAGCCACAGTTTGGAGACTCAAGCGAAGATGTAAGTCTTCCCTATAGAACATAACCTTTTATTCCAGAATCTCGATTTTGACCTTTACACCTGTTCCCCTGAATTTCAAATAATTACATGAAATATGTTGGAAAAACATCTTTCTACTATGCAACAAATATGGTAGGATTGACATGCTAGAAGTCATGTATTCCACAATTCCGCATAATGACTGTCTTAAGCTTGATTGAGATACTTTTACATTTGCATTGCCTTTTTCCATATTCCCAGTGATCAGTTCCCTTGAGGCCTTTTCACAAAATTTCCTTGGGCAATACTGAAAATTGCAAATTTTTCTTTTTATATAGTTATTTTTCGAAGACCATATAACAAAGTTTCCCCCCGTAGTTTGCTAGGGTTTCCACTGTTTTCCTTGTAGTTCCAATATACTCCACTTATCTGATATTGCAACTCAAGGATAATTTTAATTAACTGTCTCTTTTTCATTATCTTGACCAATTTTATGTCACTCAAGGGTATTCACCTTTCATTGTTCCATTTATTTTTTGGTCATGTTCACCAATAATACCCTTGTACTTCCCAAAAGATAGGCGCAAAATTGGACAAGATAACCAAAAAAAGACGAAACCATAAAGTTGTCCTTGAATTGCAACATCTGGTAAGTACAGGGGTATGATTGCCAAGATTGGAACTAAAGGGACAAATACAAGGACGAATTATGTCATAACTAAAACAGCCTCTATAAGATAATACCAGCCTCTATAAGATAATAATTAATACCAGCCTTTTAGGGAAGTATCTTTAGTAAATATGGTAATGCCAGCCTCTAGAAAATAATAATTAAAACGGTTAAATTACAATATTCTACATGCTGGCTCTTGTAAAGCTAGGTTGAATTTGATTTTGTAGGCAGGATTGGCACCTGGAAGGTGGTTTTTTTTCCCTCTATTGGATATCAGCTCAATTTCCTTTGCTGATTTTTCATATTCATCTTTAGTGCTGTTTACATATATGTGATGATTTGTTTATAAATACACTTAGTAGTAATATATAGATTCCATTAATTACTTCTTGTTCTCTGCTTGACTAGAATCGAATGCAGGACTTGTGTCATGTCTTTTCCATCCTTAGCCCCTAATCTTTGGGCAAGGCTATTTGATTACCTTATTGTAGATATAATGTTATAATTTACAGATTGTGGATAATGTCCTGATTCCTAATGAGGCAGCTGAAGGAGAAAAGCACACTTTCGAATTGATAAGCGACCAACCTAAAGAGACTCATGAGCAATCAGACAAAGGCATACAAGAAGAAGGTCCTTTTCCAACTCCATCATCAGAACCTGATCCGTTGGTAGATGCATCTGTTCCTCAGGAGCAATCTACTCTAGAATCATGTTTAGCTTCAGATGTGAATTTTCCTAGAAACAAGAGAAAGAGAGGAGAGCGAAGAGCTGGTTCAGTTGTTTGGAGCAAGAAATGCTCGGGCGAGCCTGATAGCTTATGAGTTACATTTCCTTGAGTTATGCTGGCTCGTGAAACTACAGAGACATTTCCTATTCTTTTCTCACATAAGTGGATACAAATGTTTGTCTACAGTCATGGTGAATCAGCATTTGTTGTATATAGGGAAATGGTTCCAGTCCAAAAGTCATGTAGTCCTTTGTGGTGCTACCGCATACGCAGTCCATAACACAGTCCACAAGTCGTGTATTAGTTCTCTTAATTTTGTGGGAAAAGACTAGTGTAGTCTGACAATTGATGTAAAACTGGCATTTTCAAAGTGAAGAGTTGGTCATCAATTTGCTGTTCCATTGAACAAAAATAGACGTCTGAAACCATAAAATTTTCTAATTTTGCACAATTTTTTGTGAGGATATCGATGTTGAGCAACAGTTTTAGTTATTAGAGTGCTTATGACATAAAGTCTTTCCTTTGCCCCAAAAAAAGAGGGGAAAAAAACACTAAAGCTTATTAGTTATGGAATCATTTTGTTGCGTTGGGATCTGATTATAGAAGGGCCCTGACCACCTCTACCACGATATTATGGTGAAGCCTCCACCACCAAATCTCAACCCCTCTCCACAATACACAAAAACTAGCTTGTCCTCATCACCAGGTCATTCTCGACCCAACCCGACCCGACCATACCTTAGAGCACTTCTACTCATTTATTATGGCAAAGTGCAAGGGCAAGGCAAGGGCTATTACTATTTACGTGAATAGTGGCAGTCCTTGCAAAAGACTTGTGGTATTTCCATCTATTGTTATAGCAACCCAAAGGCAACCACTATTCACATGAGATGTGATGAGAAGAATTTGTATAGAGTTTTGGTATGGGAAGTGAAGAATATGACTAAGTATTTTGTAAAAAAAAATTAGAAATTTTTAGTATTTTTTTAGTAGATTTTATAGATTTTTTTGTTGTTGCTGACGTCAACAAACCCAGGCAACAGCCCATGCTGTTTTTATCTTTGAGTTGGCCTGGTTTGCTGGGACCCATGCTCTTACTGGGCTATAGAAGCCCGCTAGAACATCAAACTGGGGCTTGGGCCCCCTATTGCCCTGGCTGGGTGGCATCGCTAGAAGTACTCTTACCACTTTCGATAATTTCCCATAACCGAACATGGTCGGGTCCTACAAGGACCACTAGACCAAGACACTTGGTGAAAACTAACAACCATCCCATAAAAAATAAAAAATAAAACACCTTTGTTTTATTTAGGTATCAGAGCCGTAAGTGTTGAAAAGTTAGTCTAAGTCTGCAACTCATCCAACCCAAGTGACTGGTTTAGGTTTTCTGAGTTGTAAGTTTTCAGTTTCTTCTCTTTCTACTTCTGGTATTTCAGTTTACCTATCCTTCTCTCTCTTGGTGTCCGAATCGTAAGACCTGTTCCAAACAGTAAGTCCCAGGGAGGCCTGAGCGGTAGTGGCATTAGTAAGAGGGCGAGAGAACTTTAGGTATCCTGTTATCCCATAGAGTCAGTCTTAGGAGTTTCTTTTCACTTTCTTCTTTAGAAGTCCAACCCCAGAACCTTGAGTAAAATGAGTCGCTTATTTAGAACTAATTCTTGCAATTCTAGCAGCTCTAGAGCCAATAGTTGTCTCCCAGACATAGTTAATGAAGAACAAATTGAATATAATAATAATAGTTTAGATTATAAAGATTGGAATATACCCAGAGTCCCCAGTCAGGACATCTATAAGAAAAAATGGTCATTATCCAGTTTTAAGTCAACTACCCATGTCAAAACAGTTGAACAAATCTATGCCTTGAGTAAGAATCATGAGACCTGTCAATTGTTAAATCTCGAGTCCATAAGAAAACATAAAAATGAGGGAAACAATTTCCTTCACATTGGTTTAGTTCAAATTGCTATTAAGCCCTTATCCAGATTAGGATTAAAAGCTTCAATCCTTCTTTGTTTGCGTGATGCTCGATTTATTAATTTTAACGACAGTACGTTAGGAATTATTGAGTCTAGTCTTGCTAATGACCCTATTCACTTTGATTGCTATCCAAATTTTACAGTCAGCCTGAGTAATCCACACATATTGAAAACCCTCACTTTAAATATTAAAACTAAAGGTTATGAGGTCTTGCTGGGTTCCCAACCCTTACCTTTAGTCTATCGAATCTATTATAAAGTCACAGGCACCAATATGAATTTCCAAGCCCTAAACAAGAGCCCAAAGAGTCAAACATTGTTAATCCAAAGTCATATGCCTGATGATACTATTAGAGTTCCTCACTCTATCGAATGGTCAGATGTTACCCTTCCTGCTGATTGGACCCTAACCACTGAGATTCCTTCAGTTCCCATCCAACGTAGTCTAAACTATTTAGACTACATCCAACAATACTTAGATGGCATAGTAAAAATTAATTTTGGTAATTAACGTCCACAAAAGTCGACCGTTCAGTTACAACAGTTACCTACACCTGGTCAATCCCAGAGACATATTCTTGCAAGGCATTCCTTTGCAGCCACTTCTTCCACTCTAGAACGAGACCTAGAGTTAGAAAAAGCCTTAATTGATTTAAAATTAGAATCACTAAGAAAAACTTCCCAAGTTACCCATCCTGTTTATGGGAACACTCCAGTCCAAGAAAACACTAAGTTTGAGTCCCCTGATTCACCCACTCAATCTAATTTCATAGGTAATCAGTTAAGAACACTTAATAAGAAATTTCTAATTAATTGGAAAAGATTAGATAGACATTTGCATGCCCCCTGAGAATCAAGCTAGAAGAGACTATTACCATTCAGTCATTCCTGATAGAGTCAAAAGACATAAAAAATTTAATGATTGGAAAGAGTACATGCGCACTACTAAAGTTGAAATATATTATCTTGATTTTGTAGAAAGCCAACATTTGCCCAATGAGTTAAAAACTTTAACCCAGAAAAAATGGGAAAAAGTAGATCACACTAAGATTCTCGCTAGCCATCCACCTGTAGAAACAATAATCATTAAACATCAAAAATCCAAAATAGTTGCTAGTCCCTTTAAGATCCCTGATCCAGAAAATAAAATGATAGTTGAGCAAAATAATTACACTAACCAGAGTCTAGTTGTTATAGGTAAACAATTAGATAAAACAGAAACAAAAGTTGACAAATTACTACCAAAAGGGCTCACACCTAAGCAACATGAGAAACCCTTAGTTACTTTCCAGGATTTAAAATCAAGTCCAACTTTTAAGACAAAAGAAACAATGACAAAAATTGAGAAAATGCTAGAAGAATTAATGCCAGTCAAAAGAAAAGATAAAGAAAAAGTTGAAACAAGCATTAAAGTCTTAGGATCATCTGAGTCACCATTTGCTTTCCATAACTCCTCTGAGTCTGAATCAATTGCCAGTATGGAAACAGAAACTAGTAATATATCTAAAATTGAAAATGCGTTTAAAAATCTTGAGCTAGAAAGTAACCCACAAGTTCAAAGATTAACAAACAGAGTCAGCCCCACTAGTCTCACAAAAAATTGGTATCCTAAGCCAACACCTCCTGATATACAATTTGAAGAACGAAACACACAGAGTCAGTTTTCAGTCTCTTCAGATAAGCTATATGAATGGAATATTGACAGTCTTTCTGAGCAAGAAACCCTTAATAAGCTTCAGCATATGTCCATGGTCGCTAATAGTTATATCACCAACCACAGTTTCAGACAGTCTGAGATTGTTCCCCTGTTAGAAACTGGTTTCACAGGAACTCTTTGTTCTTGGTGGGATAAACATTTAACCCCTGAGTCTAAGCAACAAATAATTCATGCAGTCAAACTTAGTGAAGATGGTCTTCCTATTTTCGATGAACAAATAGGTCAAGGCATTGAAGATGGAGTCAACACCCTACTGTACACAATAGTTGACCATTTCATTGGTACACCCAGTAATACTACTGCCAGGATACATGATCAGCTTAGTAACTTAAGACGCCCAAAATTATCTGATTTTCGGTGGTATAAAGATGTGTTTATTTCCAGAGTTATGCTTAGAGACGATAGTACTCAATCATTTTGGAAAGAGAAATTTGTTAATGGTCTTCCTAATTTATTTGCCCATAAAATCCGAACAACTCTTAGTAATGAACAAGGTCATATTGATTGGGATAGTTTAACATACGGAAATATAATTAGCACCATTAATCAAGTAGGTATGAGAATGTGCGTTGATAGGAAAATTGGTAAACAAATTCAGTATGAGAAAAATTCTGCTAAATATGAGTTAGGTAATTTCTGCGAACAGTATGGTCTAATGTCTATTCCCCCATCTAGAAAGAATAAACCCAGTTACCACAACCGACAGTTTAGTAAAAGACGTCATTATTCACGCAGAAAACAGTCATTCCAACATAATAATGATGATAAAGAATTTTAAAGTAAAAAGAGATTCTCCCCTAAGAAAAATTGGAAAAAGAGTCACAGCAAAGGTAAAGATAGTCACTTTAAGAAAAGAACCGACAAAAGAAAAGTAAAGTGGTATAAATGTCAAAAGTTTGGTCACTATGCTAATAATTACAAGTTAAAGACACAATTAAACAATTGAAAATCACAGATGAGGATAAAGACAAACTGATTAAAGTCCTTGAGTTAAGAAATTCTGAGTCTAGTGAAAACGAAACCATGGTTAGTCACACTGAGTCTTCTGAAATCTATTCTTCTGAGTCACAACCTAGTTCACCTAGAATTCAATTTGGTTGCCAAGATAATTGTGTCTATTAATGTCCTTACCAAATAGGAAGAACAAGAAGAATTATTAATCGATTTAATAAGTAAAGTCGAAAACCCAGAATTAAAATCTGAGTATTAAAGAAATTAAGGAAAGTCATTAGTCAAGAAGAGCCGAAACAGTTTACCTCCCAGAAGATAAGTCTGAACATAACCTTAGAGAAATTCAATAAAAAGAAAGAAGTCACTTTACAGGATTTACAACTAGAGGTGAAGTTAGTCAAAAAAGAAATCATTGAGTTAAGACAAATAAGTCAAAATTTACAAAATGAAAATTATGAGATAAAACAAGATCTTATTAACCTACTAGAAAATAAAACCTCTAAGTCTACATCGGAAAGCCCTACAAATTCTGACGAAGAACCCTCCCATCGGGATCATGTCGTCAACTTAATTAAACATATAAATTTTAGAAAATGGTATGCCCGAGTCACTATATTTGTAAAAAGCTTTGAGTTAAACATAGTTGCCCTATTTGATTCAGGAGCTGACCTTAATTGCATCCAAGAAGGTCTAATCCCAACTAAATATTACAAAAAGTCAAAAGAGTCGTTAAGCACAGCTTCAGGAAAATCACTTCAATTGAATTATGAGATCCCTAAAGCCCATGTCTGTCAAAATAAAATCTGTTTTAAGACCTCTTTTGTCTTAATTAAGAACATTACTGATGAAGTCATCCTAGGATTACCCTTTATTGCCCTTTTATATCCTCTCCAGGTAGAACATGATGGTGTCATTTCCACCTGTTTAGGAGAAAAGGTTAAGTTTGAATTCCTGAGCAAACCTGAGTTACATAATTTAAAAGAATTACAGAAGAATGTAGTCACTAAAACAGTCATAGTCATGCAAAATAAAGATAAGCAACTAAAGTTCCTCCAGGAAGAAGTCAAATCTAAAAGAATTGAGCAACAATTTAGTCATAAATCCTTACAGTCGCAAATCCAACAATTTGAAGAAAAATTAAAACAAGAAGTTTGTTCTGAATTGCCCAATGCTTTTTGGCATAAGAAACAGCATGTTGTCAGCCTTCCTTATGTCAAGTCCTTTAGTGAGAAAAATATCCCCACTAAAGCCAGACAAATTCAAATGAGTCAAGAATTAATGGAATTTTGTAAAACTGAGATTACATAATTGCTTAAGAAAGGAATAATCCGCAAAAGAAAGTCACCCTGGTCTTGCCCTCCTTTCTATGTCCAGAAAAATGCTGAATTAGAATGCGGAATCCCGAGACTAGTCATTAATTACAAGCCACTTAATACTGTCTTAGAATGGATTAGATATCAAATCCCTAATAAAAGAGATTTAATTAATAGATTAGAAAAGTCAGTCATCTTTTCTAAATTTGACATGAAGAGTGGATTTTGGCAAATTCAAATTCATGAGTTTGATAGATACAAAACTGTTTTCGTTACCCCTTTCAGTCATTATGAGTGGAATGTCATGCCTTTTGGTCTTAAGAATGCGCCCAGTGAGTTTCAAAATATAATGAATGAGATTTTTAATCCTTTCAGTCATTTTTCCATAGTCTATATTGATGATATGCTTATCTTTTCTGAGTCGATAGAGCAGCACTGGAAACATCTGCATAAATTCTTACAGATAGTCAAACAAAATGGATTAGTTGTTTCTGCTAAGAAAATTAAGTTATTCCAAACCAATGTGAGATTTCTTGGGTTTAAGATCTGCCAGACAGATTAGTCCCATAGATCGAGTTATCCAATTTGCTGATAAGTTTCCTAATCAAATCCTAGACAAAAGTCAACTCCAGAGATTTCTAGGATCTCTAAATTATTTTTCTGATTTCTACAAGAATTTGAGAAAACAATGTAAGCCTTTATTTGATCGTCTCCAGAACAATCCTCCTCCATGGTCATCTATTCATACTGATATAGTCAAACAGATCAAAGCCCATGTCAAGACTCTTCCCTGTCTTGGTATCCCTTCTGCTGATTCATTCAAAATAGTTGAAACTGATGCCTCTAACATTGGTTATGGAGGTATCCTCAAACAAAGAGTCAATTCTAGTCAATCTGAGCAAATCATTCGCTTCCATTCTGGTACTTGGTCTCAGTCTCAAAAAATTATAGTACTATTAAGAAAGAGATATTATATATTGTACTATGCATTAATAAATTTTAGTCTGATTTATTAAATCAAAAATTTTTAATCTGAGTTGATTGTAAGTCTGCTAAGCATGTATTAGAAAAAGATGTTCAAAATATTGCATCCAAACAAATATTTGCAAGATGGCAAGCTATTTTGAGTATCTTTGATTTTGATATTGAGTATTTGAGAGGAAGTGAGAATTATGTCCCTGATTTTCTTACCAGAGAATTTCTGCAGGGAAAATAATGGCAGAAAGAAGAAAAGAAAAAGACAAGCAAAAGAGTCAAATTGGTCAATCTAGTCAACCCAGTCACCCCCAGTCACTCCGAGTCCTCCCTCCATCAATGAGTCAAGCCAAACACGAGTCACCTTCTCAGATCGTCCCCTTCCTGGGATGTTCTACTATTCAAATCAGTAACCGGTTTGCCAACCTAGGAGCCACAGTCGGCCAGGTTCGCCCCAATTTTCAGTCTGCCCTAATATCCAGTCATGATCCCTTCTAGGATATTGCTCCGTCTAATCTTCCAGTTGCGTCTTATCATAAGACGTCTCCATACATGATCAAGAATAATAGTCACCTATTTGTAATTAAGTCAAAATACAATTCCATGGCCAACCCAATCACCATTGCCAAATCCTACTTTCCACCAAATAGTCACTTCATTCCCCCAGCACCATTCAAAAATCTAAAATTTTACCGAGATATCCTCCATGAGACTCAATCCATCACAATTAAGCCAATTAAAGACAGAGACAACCCCCATATAATTCTCTATCATTCCCTCTACATCCATCAAATAATCAATGAGAATGAATGGAGTAGTCACCTCTATGATCTCAAAGTTCTTCAGTCAGAACTTCAATACAGTTATTATGATTATATCGAAGCATGGTATTCTATCTTGCTTCACCAAACAGTTGATTTTAGTCATTCATGGTTCCTCAATTTTGACAGCAAATTTAAGAGTCATTTCCCCTACTGGTTCAATCACTGGTGGGAAAAACATGGTCTAGTTATTGATCTATTTCCTCTTCTAAAGCAAGATTTAGCCAATTATTTGACTAATAAAAATAAGTTTAAGGAGTCTGAGTAGTTCTTCCCAAATATTCTCCATTTTGTTGCTAAGTACAAAGTCCCTTGGATCCTTAAATGGTCTTATCAAGTTAATTGGGAAACCAGAGTCTTATCCCGTCAATTTTCAATCAAATGGTGGGATAAATTTAAACTTGAGCGTATTGCAGATTATGTTTATGCTGATTTTCCTCCAGTCAGGAATCCTCAGCCAGAGAAAAAGACATCCCCTGCTACTTCGCATTCTTCTCTCCCAATCGAGGGAAAATCTAAGTCCGAGTTGCAGGAAATTGCTCGTTAGTTAATGTTGCAAGCTTAACAAATGAATGAAGATGATGATAATGATGCCACTCCTAAGTCATAGTCATCCACTAGTCAACCAAAGTCATCCAGTCAAAAGACTCCAGCACCCAAAATGCGGTGGAGTGATTACCCTCATGATGATCAAATCCATGGTCAAGACCCCTATGATTTTAGTCCTCTTGACCTCGGAGATGATTAAAGTTGCCCAGCATCATGAGCCCTGAGACAGACAAAGCATTCGGAATCTTGGACCCGTGCTTCAACAGTCTGATAGCCCGTGCTCCTTTAGTCAGATTCCCCAACAAAGTAAAAGTTACAGCACTCAGTAAAAGCAAAATCTTTCGCGTGCTTCCACAGTCACTTTCCAAAGCATCTAAGGTTGCTAGCTCATCAATAATTGCCAGAGTCTACTTTATTTGCTTATTTAAGAAGGCTTTGGCCTCAGTTATCCACACAATGTAATTTAGTCCACTTTATTTTCTTAGTTTCAAAGTTCTTTCAGTATAGATGCTCTGAAGAACTAAGTGCTGAAACAAAGATTTTGTAAGTGTTTTGCCTTCTGCAAATTATCAATAATATTTTGATTACTTTGAGTAATGCTATTTTTAATTGCATCTATTTTCATCTATTCATTAATTTGCTTCATACATAAATTGCGTCTATTTTATACTCTCTGTGCTTATACATATTTCTCTCTTTATTCTATCTCCTCCTGGTTCTAGAACCCTTTTATAATTGCATCTATTTTCGTCTATTCATTAATTTTCTTCATGCATAAATTGCGTCTATTTTATACTCTCTGTGCTTATACATATTTGTCCCCCGCCATCGGCCACTGGATTTTGTTGGAAAAGCTCGAAACCTGGCCGGTTTTAGGTTGAATTTTCACGGCGACAATCTCTTTCCTCCGGCCACCAAATCAGTCGAGTGAGGTATAAATTTCTAGCTATTTTTCGTGCTCTAGCTGATGGTTGGGTAGGATTTGAGAAATTTCTAGGTTTGACAGGTTAATTTTCGAGTTAGGGTTTGGCCGGTTTTGGGATTACAATTCCGGCTACTTCTAGCCAGTTTTTGGGGTAGGTCCATGAACAAAAGTGGTTCCAAATAAGGCGTTTTACCTAGGATAGGAGTTTGGGCCGGCGGTTTGGAGTTTTCCTGGCTACTAGAAATTTATCAAGCCACCCACGCGCTGCCGGCGCGTGGGCAGCATAGTGGGGACCACATTTAATCCTAGAATGATCCCTCGGTCCTCACAAGTGCATAGGAATTCATGGATCTCAATTCGGACAACGTGTGAACCCCGAACAGATCTCGTATATTGTGCGATTTTCAGGTTCGATACGTTTGAGCCATTGGATCGTAGTCATTTTCAGATATGTTGATCTAGATAATTCCAGGATCGTGTAGAATTTGACGGATCGTGAATCGGAGTCTCGGATACTCCTAAAAGGCCAACCCTAAGGTTAGGGTTACTGGAACTGTTCGATCGTGCGATCGTGGTCAGTCCGACCATCCGATCGAGACCAGACTCTCGGGACATGTGTCCTAGGTATATTGGAACCTCCAAGAACTTCTGAATTGGAATTTTAAGGTTGTTGACCCCACGGGGTCCCAGGTTGACTTGTTGGGACTTTAGCGCTTTTTGAGTCCCGAGGCACTTTTAAACCATTCCAAATATAAGGAAAGCGTTTGTGGGCATAGGAATGGTCTTAAAGTTAGTGCACGCACTTCTAGGAGACAGGGGTCATGGTTTTAACTAAACACTTATACCGAGCAGTTTTATTAATTAAGTGTTCATGATGGTTTAATTAGGCACTCAGGGCCAGGCAGACCCACATGAGGGACATTCGAGAGGTCCAGCTAGCTCGGACCACCAGTGAGTGGACTATTGGTTTCATAAATGTTTTTAATGCAGATGAATTATATTACTTGATCTTGATTAAGTATTTAATAGATCATGTTTTGCTGAGTTTAATATCTTACTATACACTGCCGAGTTGAGAATGTTTTACATAACTTGAGAATAAGAATTCAGATGATTATTTGATTAGATGGTAGTAGGATTTACAGATAAATAAGAATTTGTTTTGTTCATCATTATCTTTTCAGGAACTTATTTTCTTAGAAACCACCCTAGGTACCCTAAGTATAAATCGGTTGCCTTCAGTTAGGTCAGCATGCTTGACAGTTACCCCACGAGTCCTAGGGGTACCTGGATCTTGCGGAGCGAGTGATGCGGATCAAGTTGACCACCTGAATCCTGCGAGAGAGGGCGGCTCGTGTCGACCTTGTGTCACCGAGACTTGCGAGAGCGTGTCACCAATGGTGATGCGAGGGAATTGAAGGATTATAAGGAATTGACGGAAGTAAATGGGTACACCAAGGTGGTAGATTAAAATTGATTTCAATGCTTTTAAGAAAATGATGTTTGACAAATAGTACGATTGGCTTATAGATATATATATATATATATATATATATAAAAGAATGCATTGATTTTGGTACGAGTATATTTGAGGAAATTGATTTAGTTGTTCATAATTATTTTTACAGTGGGGTTAGTATGTTCATATGCTATTTTTTAAAACTTTATTTTTGGTCCACTCACGTTGTAATGTTTTGCCCCCTTAGGCAGTAATTGTGTGCAGTGAGCCACCACCGGGCAGAGTCCGCCTTCCGCCACATCTTTTGCTGATGTAGGGCCTTGTTTAGTAAAATTACCCTTTTAATTTATTATGTATAGTTGCTCTAATATTGCCCTAGGATATATTTAACTGTTGGAACGTATTTATATGCATACTGGCAGTTGGTGTGTATATTTAAATGTTTGTTGACAGGTGTAAATTTTAGGAATGCTTGAATTACAGGGGAAACTCTGCCGAATTTTTGACAGGAGTCAAACCTAAAATGGACTTGAGTTTTGTGTGGAAGGGCAATTAGGTCAATTGTGCCCGGCACCCGCCATGTGTCGGACACGCACAGGATTCGGCTTAGATTCTGAAGTGGAATTTGGGTTGGGTCCTGTCACAGCTAGCCTCAAAATGCAAGACTTTTTTTCCTTTTACTGGGGCCGGGAAGTTATTGATAATTAAAGGGCAATGATCAAAACCCACTCTCAAACCATATAAAATTTGAGTACTAGACCAACAAAGTAGCCAATCAAAATCACCTAGGGACTAGTCCAATCTTTCCCTTACTAACCAATTAGCAGTACAATTTTTCTCCCATGTGTAACATTGACCACTAAAACTCAAATCAATCAAAGAATTTGATTCCATAAATTCTAGAAGATATCAACGTCTTCTTGGATTCCAAGGAGCACCACCTTCCAGATCACCTCATTCATGTAACCACATACAATCCATGGAATCTGGTCCATCTTATTCCCCTCGCGAATAGTCTCCTAGAAAGCAACCTTCTCAGCACTATACGAAGTGCCATATAACCACATGAATCTACCAAACACTTGATACACTTGATTTGTGTCTGACATTACATGGGTATCAATCCAATTATTATTCCAATCGAGAACTTCTATTTCCACCTAAGGTTTTCACCACAAACAAAGGCCACCAGCAGTACCTACTGGATCAACAACAAATTTTTTGCAAAAACCACATTGCCTCTTGACTTGATTCAATCTGTGACTATTCATCTTAGTTTCCATGAGGAATAGAAGAGGGGTTTTTAGAGTGAATCAATTCTTTCATATACAAAAATGTCCTAGGATTCCCAAACCCCTGACAATTCCAGACTATTTGTATCATTGATTCTGTGTGGCTGTTGAAGGCTAGCAACCACGACGCTGGAGCCTATTTTGCTCCTCTTGGTTCATCTTGCTCAGATGTCTTTCAACTTCTTCCATCTCTTTGAAGGTACTAACAATCGCTTCATATAGACTAGACTCATTTGGGGTATGAATTTGGTGATGGCCATCTTTACCTCCTCTCAATTTCACTTTCCTCCTTTACTACTCAGTTGAGCATTAAACCCTCCTCTCTTTGAGTATCGCATAGATACACCAAGATTAGGGCTCAGATTTAACTTAGCCTTTTTTGATGATGTGGTGGGCCTACCAGTTAGATATATACCCTTAAAGCCAATTAATTATGTAATATAGGTAGTGTTAAGGACATCTTTTGTAATGACTTATTAAGTTATTTATGGGCAAGATCAATTGTTTTAATTCATGATCATGTTATCTTATGAAATACGAAACAACTATAATCCTAGAAATATATAAGTGGACATGAGAACTATGTAATGAGATTGCATACACTGAGACTTATCATGATCCCTAATTCTAAACGTGTTCCTGGTCATAGGAGTATCAATTGGGCGTTGATATTCCGCCAAGACCAGTACATGCAGTATCTTCTCTATATGTAGAGAATGATGAGGTCTCAAGTCATTGAGTGTGACGACACCAAGATATGTATGTAGGTGCTTGCAGGAGAACGAGTACACTGAACGCAATCAAATACATGAGTTCTAGAATGGAAGTTTTTACTCACATGTCAAACTAGAACTCATAGATTGCAATAGTACAAACTAATCCTTAGACCTGAGACATCGTAGATGTCTTCTGGCTATGTTGTTTGTCTTTGATATCACCATATAGTTGTGTTGAAGAAGACATGACTTAAAGGTGTTTTATCAGGACTCTTAATAAATTAATGGAGACAAATGAATGTACAACAAGGGATCTCTCCTCTCAGTAAAAGATAGAGAATAATCCAAAGATATGATTCATCAAATCTTTGCTCAAAGTAGTATATAAGATTTGACAGAAGAGGCCTTCAAATCTTATCAGGATAATCATATAAAGGAATAATTCACATTAGGATATTTGAAATTAGATTCCTTTATCTAATAATGTGAATAATGAGTATTGTATAAGAGAAGGATTCAATTGCATGATCATTCCAATTTGAATAGGTTCTTTCCCACACCCTATTTAGCTCGAATAACCATGATATGCTGCTAGGCGTCAACCATGGTTTGTGGAAGTCCTAAAAGGTTCAAACTTAATTGACATTCACAAATAGGAAGAATTAAATGATGAGATTTAATTCACAAGTCAACTTAGAGGAGTTGAGCTTACCCACTACCTTGCTAAAGGAACCTAAAGGAACCTACGGAGCACACACCAAGAAATGAGATTAGAGGAACAAATGAAGAGAAAGAAAGTAGGAGTCAAAAGTCAAAGGTCAAAGTCAACGATCAAGTCAAAGTCAACATGTTTGACCAATGCAATTGATCAAGTCAAATTAGTAAGACTATAATAGTGATTTAAAAGTTAAATCAAAACTCATAATTAAGAGTTAATTGTGGAATTAACTTTGAATAAGAAATTGGATTGGGCTTTAAATATAATTTAAAGGAAAATGCAAAATACCCAAAAGCCTATTGGGCACATGGACAAGTGTAGTATGACAACACAAAATCCACAAGACTCTAGTGAGCCCATGCTTCACCTTGGCATTCCATTCTTGTGATTTGATGTGTATGTGAGACATCCTCTCTCTTAACTTCCTTAGCAAAAAATCCGTCCAACCTAGAGGAAGTCTAGCATCTAAGTCTTATAGCTTGATTTCTCTTCATCTCTAGTCTATTTTGGTGTGGTGAGATAGAGGGCTTCACTCTTGGAGTCTTGGGTTGAGGAGTTTGTAAGAAGAGGAAGAAAAGAAGACCTCACAACTACAAAAAAGCAAAAAGACGACGGTAAATCACCGTCGTGTATTGGGTTTTTCAATGGTCGTGGAATCCACCGTCATCTTTTCCCTCATAAACCACGACGCTAAATAACCGTCGTTGTTAAAATATACAACGTCATCAACAAATACAAAACGACGTCTTTGTACTGCAAAAAGATCTAAAAAAAGCAATCGAGGATGATAATAGACGACCAACTCTCTAAAAAAACCGTCGTTAAAAAGGAAAAATATGACACATATTAACAGAACAAGGCCGCAAGATAGACATACAACGACGAAAATACAAATACGACGACGTTAAATATAATTTTCACGACAATAAAAAATATGACGTCTTCAAATACATTAGAAGACGACGTTATTGATACCTACTACGTCGCATATATAAAAACAACCGTCGTAAAATTAATTTTCCACTTCGATTTTTCGATAAAAGATGACGTGGAAATAGTTGTCAGTGTCATTATTTACGACGTATATGTTAATAGAGTAGACGTTGAAAAACTAAACAACGTCGGTTACAAATATATGAGAGTCGTATTACAAAATTTATACGTCCTATTTTCAGAAACAAACAACGACGATAAATATTAGACGTTGTTAAATAAAACAACGTCGGAAAAAAATAAAAACAGACGTATTTAGTCTGCTAAAGTTCTAGAAAATAGTCGAGGATGAGAATAGACGACCAACTCAAAAAAATCACCGTCGTTAAAAAGGAAAAATATGACACATATTAAAAGAACAAGGCCGCAAGATATACATACAACGACGACAACTAAAATACTACGCCGTTAAATATAATTTACCCGACAAGAAAAAATATGACGTCTTTAAATACATGAGAAGACGACGTTATTGAAATCTACTACGTCTCTTATTTACAAAAAACCGTCGTGAAATAAATTTTCCACTTCGATTTTTCTAAAAAAGATGACGTGGAAATAGTTGTCAGTGTCATTATTTACGACGTATACATTTATATAGTCAACGTTGTATTTATATGTATTCATTACTCACGACGCACTTAATAATATAGACGACGTTGAACTTCTAAACAACGTCGGTTCCAAATAAATGAGAGCCGTATTACAGAACATATAGACGGCGTAGATTATGATGAGAGCCGTATTACAAATAACGTCGTTTAATTGTTATTAGACGGCGGTTATAATGAATTTCCGTCGGAATTCATTTCGTTCCTCTTCGTTTATAAAAGAACTTGCGACGTGGAAAATGTATGATGACGTCGTATTTTTTAACGTTCAGATTATATATCTCGTTTTTTAGACGTCGTTATTATGGGATTGGAGTCGTGTTATTTTGAATTACATGGCGGTTCTTAATCCTTCCCCGACGTGATATCCTGGATAATTGCTTCACAATAGCGTCGTGGTTCTTCATTGTTACGTTGCTTTAAGACGTCGGTAAATATGCTGAATAAATGGTTCACCATAACGTCGTGTTTTATTTGAACAGACGTTGTTTTTTATGCAGAATATAATGATGTAATCTGGATCCAGTATTTTTTGCACTGATTGTTTTGTGGCCAAAACCTGTATAATGAAAGTGAAGAAATCACATTACAATATATTATAAAATGAATGTCATACACTGCCAATTACATAAGCATCATTCAATCCATATATCTTCACACCCACCTCGAATATTTTGAGCACCTAACTCACCCACCAGTTCATCAAATGTGTCAACATTTGGCATCCCTCTAGTAAATGGCTCACACTCAATTATCACATCACCTAAGACTTCATCACCAATAACATCATTATATTCTCTATTAGGCATTGATAACACTACCGACCAACCACGATGCATCGGGTCGTCAACAAAAAATATTTGTTTGACTTGAGAAGCCAAAACAAATTGGTCATTCCTATGTCCAATTTTACTCAAATCTACAAGGGTAAATCCAAGTTCGTCGACTACAAGACCAGAACTATCTATCCAATCACACCTAAAGACTGGGATTGTAAACTTTTGGTAGTCAAGGTCCCAAATTTCTTGAATGACACCATAGAAACCCATATTTGAGAGAATTGGGTTTTTATCCTTGGCACTAGCAACTTGCATGGTATGTGCAAGTAAATAAACTCCACTATTTTGAGTTGTCCGCACACTACTACAAAAAGTGAAAAAGACGACCAGAAAACAACGACGGTCTAAGTGAAAACCGTCGTGGTTTATAAAAAGACGACGGTTCTAAAAACACCGTCGTGTAATACAACCTTAGACAACTAAAAAATGGAGTTTTAAATGGCTGTTCAAAAACAACGACGTACATAATTAAACAACCGACGTCTATTTGAAACAGATTTCCGCAGTGTAAAATCAATGCCAACAAAGAACGGCAGAAGTTATGAATCGACCGACGTAGAAAGTAAAGACGACGATTTCAATAAAAACTGCTGTTTTTACTCATAAAATAACACGACGAGGTTTTCGTATAAGACGCCGTATAATTACAAACAAATCCACGGCTTTAAAATACAAAATTTCGCCGTATTAAATTAATTTACAACGACGGAAAATATAAATATAACGACGTCATTCTCGTATAGTTCTACGACGTTATCTTTAAATCGTACAATAAATTTTATCGTCGTATTTATTCATTTTATACGTCGTACCTTTAATTTTAACGGTCGTCTTAATAAGAATTTTTGTTAACAATTTTTTTCTTTGATTTTCTTATCCTACGTCGGTAGATCTACTTAATGACAAGAATTGAAATAACCACGACGGTTTATATAGAACACCGCCGACATAATCAGATTTGTCTGAGATCCCAAGGGTTACGAAATCTTACCAGATGGAACTCTGTTCCACATCATAATCTTAACAGATGACACAGATTTGCAAATATTGCGTCGTGTTAGTTTACAAATTCTAGAACATTAATTTCCCTCATTTTAAATTTCCTCGGGAAAGAAAAATCTATTTATCACGCTTTGGAATTGAAAACTAAAACTGAAAGAATACGGGAAAAAAAACTCTATTTATAATTTAAAATTAAAATCCACGTCGGTTGTAGTACACTTAACGACGTTTAACAAAATAATCTACGTCGGTAATTATAAATCTACCGCCATCTTAACTTAATATAGACGACGATAAAAGACGACGGTAGAACAGAAAACCGCCGTTGTTTCAGTTTCTTTAACATATCTTTCTGCAGGACTTGTGTAGTTCAAAGCATTGACAATGTCTTCATCATATCTCCCAGAAACTACTGATTCAATTGCTCATGCTTTAGAGGCCATCTGAAGCCATTTCTATTCTTTATCGCATTCTTGAAACCCATCTTCTTCTTCTGAAGTTCTACGGATAAAGGAAGAGGCTATCACAAATCCGACGGATCTTCTTAGGCAAGAAAATTAAGCAGAGGATCAGGCACATCTGATCTTCAGATTTCCCTGAGAAGCGAACTTTCCTTCGACAGCGAGTGGAGGCCAGGCTTGCATCTCTTTTGATGGAAAGCAAGGAGTATTCAGAAGCACTAAGTGTCCTATCAGGCTTGATCAAGGAAGTGAGAAGGCTAGTTGACAAGCTTCTTCTTGTGGACATATATTTGATGCGAGTAAGAGAGGAAGAACTTGGAACCTTAAATGTAAACCGAAAATGAATGAAAGCGACAAATTTATAGAATAAATTTTTAAAACCAACGGCGGTCCTTACAAAAAAAACGCCGTTTAAATTGTAAAATCAACGTCGGTATGATAGACGTATATTACAGGAATCCACGTCGGTAAATTAATAAAAACGACGTGTTAAATAATCTACCATGACGCGAGTTATTACTTATGTACTTTAATTTTTGAGTTTACTACGACGGTACCTACAAACTACTGTCGTATTTATTTACCACGTCCGAAGTTAAATGTACCGTCGTATTTTGTAATTTATACGTCGTAGTTATATGTAACCGCCGTATTATTTTTTTGAAATGGTTTTATATGTAAGCAACTTTTCGTCTACTTGACTTACACATTCGTTGTTTTTATATTCTTATTTTATTTAAATCTGTCATCCAAAAAAGAAACTTTACATATTGCAGAATATTAATTTCCTTCGTTTTAAATTTCCTCCGGAAAAAAAACTCTATTTATAACGCACTGTAATTGAAAAATAAACTGAAAGGTCACGGGAAAAAAAATTCTATTCATAATTTAAAAATTAAAATCCACGTCGGTTATATTAAACCTAACGACGTTAAATGAAATGATTCCACGTCGAACGAAAAATATTGCGTCGTGTTAGTTAAAAACGACGTAGTTAAATGTAACCGCCGTATTATTTTTTTGAAATGGTTTTATATGTAAGCAACTTTTCGACTTACACATGCACTGTTTCCAAACCCGATTAAAAATTTCAATCTCCCAGAGAAACCTTTTCGTCTTTTTTCCTTGTCAGAGCATTGTCAGAGTTTCTCATCGTCTTCCTCTCGTCTTCTTCGTCGTCTCTGAACTTAAACATCGATCATCTTCCTCTTGCTTTCATTGCACGCAAAAGGTAAGCTTTCATTTTCACTATTTTGGTTACTGTTTTGCATGCTCATACGTTTTTTGTTTGAAAAATCTTTTTACCTTTTTTCTGGCCAAAATCATTTTACTTCTTTCCAAGTTTGATAAAATATACAGACAAAGAGGGAAAGTTTCCAACTTTGAAGACAACTACATCAACTAAATAAGACGACGGTAGACCACGACGGTTCGTCAGTTGTTTTAGCGTCGTCTGAAAATTGACAAAGTTGTTTTTAAAATAATAGTCTTTTTTTATATGCTTGTTTAATTGCAGGTTTGATTTCTCTGAACAATGGTTTTTGTTTTTCCCTTATTTGATAAAATATAAAGAAAAAGAAACTAGGGTTGGTATCTAATATAGACGACAAAATATCTTATTGTTTTACGTCGTGTGAATGTTAATACCACGACGGTGTATTACTATTGACGTCGTATGAACACAAATACCACGACGTTATATAAATAATAGTTTACCACGACGGTGTATTACTATTGACGTCGTGTGAACATATATACCACGACGTTATATAAATAATGGTTTTAAACATTTATTACGTCTGAGATTATTTCATTGCGTCGTCTAAAATCATATCATACGTCGTATTTTTTTAATACCGTCGTTTGTGTTCTTAATGTTTTCCTGAAATATTTTCACTTGCAGTTTTGTCTGTTAAAATGGTTTCTCAACAACAAACTAAGGATTCTGGCTCCAAGAAGCTTGGAATGGTAGCTCCTCGAGACAAGTCTTCGAAGGAGATGAAGTCTTCGAAGAAGATGAAGTTTGCTTCATCATCTGCTGAGACAGAACAAACCAGCCAGACAACAATCTCTGATGATTCAAAGACTGGTCGAGGTATGAGCACAATGCCTCGTGTTGTGAAGAGAAAGCTTCAGAAACTGAGGCCAATTGTTGAGTACAATAAAAGGGGGAAAGGTGTTGGCCAAGCACATATTGAGATGCAGTCGTATATTGGTGTGTTGGCACGCTCCAGGATCCCACTTGTGGACAAGAAATGGTCCCAAATCCCCAAGGATATAAAGGAGCAGATTTGGGAAGCAGTTGACATGGCTTTTGTCGTAGGCCAAGGGGGCAAGACCTCTGTTTTAGCTTCTGCTTCCAAGAAATGGAAGGATTTCAAGTCTACACTAACGAGGCATTATATCCTTCCATACACCAATGACAGGGAGAAATTAAGCCAACCCCCTGAAACATATAAATTCATAGAGAAAGCACAATGGGATGCCTTTGTAGCTTCAAGGCTATCCAAAGATTTTGAGTCTGTGCATTCTCAACATGCACAGATTAGGGAGAAACTCGAGTACAATCATCGATTGTCTCGAAAAGGATATGCTGGATTGGAGGATCAATTGGAGGAAACCATGCCTGGGGTAGAAATTGATCGATCTACCTTATGGAAGAGAGCTAGACAGGACAAACATGGTAACATCCCTGATCCAAAGGTGGCAGAGAAAGCAAAATTAATTGTAAGCCTACTATCACTCTGTTTTAAATTTTTATTAAACTGTGAATTATTCTTATTACGTCGTATGTTATATTTTTCGTCGTGTGAATGATATTACCACGTCGAAAAGTTTTTAAAAACGTCGTTAAAGGTCTAAATAGGAATCACTACTATGTTTTCTGTAATTATCGCATAAGACGTCGGTGGTTCATTTTCGCGTCGTGTGAATGATATTACCACGTCGAAACTTTTTTAAAAACGTCGTTAACGGTCTAAATAGGAATCACTACTCTGTTATCTTTAATTATAGCATAAGACGTCGGTTGTTTATTCATTTCGTCGTTTTAAATAAATAACCACGTCGGTATAACTACCGTCGTGATAAGTTATAATAACGTCGGTTTATACGTTATTGCGTCGTGTGAAATTATATAATACGTCGTTTGTACATAAATAACCGTCGTGTGTTTTTTTGTTTATCTTTTTTTAGGATGAATTGCAGAAACAAGTCTCAGAAGGCAAAGTCAGAGTAGATGGCAGCAATGATGTGCTGACCATGGCTTTGGGCCCCGAGCATCCAGGCAGACTGAGGGGAGTTGGTGCTGGTGTTTCCCCAAGGCAATATTTCAATTTGCCCAAACCACAGAGGGTGAGCTTTGACGACCGTTTGAAGGACAGTTTAAGAGTTCTCCTTCAAGAAGAGACTAAAAAGATGGAGGCTAAGGCAAGGGAAGAGGCCTTAAGGATGGAGGCTAGGACAAAACAATTGGTAGAGGCTGAGAGGGAGCATTTCCTGAGTCAGCTTTCCCAATTAATTCCCAATTTTGATCCAAGCATGCTTAAACCAAGAATTAGCCAAAGCCCCAAAAATCCAATGTCTGACAAAGCTAGCTGCTCTGGAGGTGATGTGAGATCCCTACATTTGGAGGATGATACTGCCAAAATGGGGAAACATCAGCCAGATGAAGAGAAGGAAGAAGAAAAAAGAGATGAAGAGAAGGAAGAAGAAATGGAGAAAGAAGATGAAGAAAAGCATGACGACAAGGTATGTTCACATAACTTTGCCTTTTTTATTTGTTTTTCAAAATTTCAGACGTCGATATTTTTATTTAATCCGTCGTTTGTTTAAAACTTAGACGGCGGACTTTTTTAAGACGTAATAAAATATTTAAACGACGGTTTTTGCACCGTCGTTTAAATGGTTTCAGACGACGCTTTATTAATAAAACCGTCGTCTTTATTGAATTACCACGACAGTTTTTTCACCGTCGTTTAAATCCTTTTAAGACGACGTTTTATTCCTTAAACCGTCGTCTTTATTGAATTACCACGTCATTTTTTTTATTTCTTTAAACAGGTTATTGAAGTTGGTGCTTATTCAAATATGGAGGCGCCATCTTCTTTAAAAACCCTTTGTCGTTTTGTGGAAACGACACTCCTGCCTGAGGATAAGACACTCCAATTTACAATTGATAAGGAGGTGTTTGGTGGTGAGCGCGATACCTTCCTCCTGCCTGAAGATATTACACAATTTGCAGGCATGGAAGAAATTGGAGCTACTGTATTGGCTGTATATATGAGGTTTGTATTTCTAAGATAATAACTCGTTGGTTTATATATTGCGTCGTCTTAACTAACTAACCACGTCGTCTTAACTAACTACCGTCGTGATAAATATATTATAACGTCCTTATCTATTTCAGTACGTCGTGTGAAATATTATAATACGTCGTTTTTTTATACATAACCGTCGTGTTTGTTTTTGCTGACTTGTTTATATTATTTTATGTATTTAGGTACTTACACGATGTTTTGAAACAAGCCAATATGTGCAGCATGGTTGGCTTTATTGACCCTGCTACAGTTAGTGCCAACTCTGGCACAATAACTGAAAGATCACGACTGGTAGCAGCTCGACTTCAGAAGACAGACGGTGAACAGCTTTTCATGATGCCTTACAATCCAGGGTTAGTCTCCTTAGGATTTTGTTTTTATGATTTTCAATAAATGACAGCTTATAAACTAACCACGTCGGTGTTTTATTTTATTTAGTCGTTTGAAACTACTAACCACGTCGGTATTTATTTGTCGTCGTGATAAATATATAATGTCGTCGTTATCTACTTTATTTCGTCGTATGAAATACTATAATACGTCGTTTTTGTAAATAACCGTCGTTTTTATATTAATTTTGTGCAGCCGTCATTGGATCTTGCTGATTGTAAGAGCAAAGAAGGAGACCGTCTATTTTCTGGATCCTCTGCCAGGTCATCGTGTGGTCGACGAAGAGGCGAAAAACATCGTGAACAGTGCTTTAAAAATATATAATACCCACATAGGCCGAGCAGGACGTAAAAATGTAATTTGGAAAACTCTCTCAGGCACACCAAAGCAACCCAGCAATGTCGAATGCGGGTATTATGTGATGCGCTTCATGAGGGACATCATCATGGATCCTTCCTTGGGGTTTGAGAATAAGGTAAGAAGAAATTACCTTCATACATTTCACGTCGTTTTTTGTATTATCAACGACGGTCATGTAAAATTAACGTCGTTGAATGGATATACTACGTCGGTTATGAAAAATATCGTCGTCTGTGATTGAATTTCTTTTTATTTATAAACCCTAATAGTCATTGTTTATGCAGTATGCCAAGGGAAACCAGGAAGCTTCATACCCCCAAGAAGCCATTGATGAAGTCCGGAATGAATGGGCAGAGTTTGTTTTCCAAATTATTAAACAGGGCAATTATTGAACACTTGATATTTATATATAATGTACAAATTTTCTCTATAATATGTAATGTAAAAATTTGTTGAGGTTTTCTTAAATTAAAAAAAAAACAAACATACAAATTGCTTAACCGACGTGTAATACTTTTCCAACGACCTAATAAAGTCACAAACCGTCGTATTTTGTTGTTTCGTGTTTTAAACAAATACGACGTAAAAATATAGTTAGACGACGTTCTTTGAACAATTGAGTCGTTTATGGTATACAACATCTTCAATTTCTTAAGGGTTCAGGGTATCATCGACGACGTTTATGTTACGACAGCGGTTAAGTCGTTGATATATATATTTTACGTCGTATAGGTAAATAGCCGCCACGGTTTCTCATTTTAACGACGTCATTTTAACGACTTAGTAGTCTATTACAATTTACAACGTCTACAATTTATTAACACCGACGTGGTTTGTTGTTGTGGTAAGAATATTTTATTATTTTTATATCAAAATATTCAAAATAAATTTAAAATAAATCAGAAAATTGAAAAGTCAACTCCTATGAAGTCATTGATATATTTTCTTCCACATAAACCTTGAAAAAATTCATTTTGAATAACAAAAATTTAAAATGACCATCCAAAACAAAATTGTTTTGATGAGTCATAAAATCACTTCTAGTTTTATGGTTTAGGGTTTAGAGTCTAGGGTTTAGAGATTAGGGTTGTTATTTACTGGGGTTTATTTTTAAAGTATAATTTTTGGGTAGTCTAGGGTATATGTTAGGCTTTAAAACCATAAAACCTTTTATAAACTTAATTTTTTAAATTGTATAATTTAGTTTTATGGGTTTAGGGTATTAATTTTTAACGACGGTGGTTGCGTCGTGGAATACATATTTTACGTCGTACAGAAAAACATACGACATGGTTTACTCTTTAAACGACGTCATTTTAATATGTAAGTCGGTTTATATAATTTACAACGTCTTTAATTTCTTAACACCGACGTGGTTTTTCAGTCGTCGTTATATAAAAAATTCAAAATAAATTTAAAATTAATCCGAAAAATGAAGCTTCAAAATGAACGGCCTTACGTTCTTAATCCGAAAAATGAAGTTTCCGTCGTGGAATATTAAATTTACGTCGGTACGTGTAGAACTTTCGCCTTGGTTTTTCTTTCGACGTTTTAAAACGCGCGAACTCTAAAAATTTTCGCGCGACCTAATTTTTTTAAGATTTGGCTCTTATTCTTATACTTCGAACCCTGAAACCTAAAATTTTCAGATTTCGCGCGACATAACATTTCGCTCTCTCACTTCTGCTCTAATTAAAAGTTGCACTCTCCAGGCTCCGTCGAATCTGTGAGCTCGTCCAACCTGTAAGTACAAACCCTATCTTCCCCTTGTAAATTCATTGAATGATATTAGGTTGTTTTGTTAAAGGGTTTTATGTGTATGCTTTGCGATCTGTTAATAATGTGCTTATAGGTATGGGTTCATGGATTTTCTGTTTAATGGGTTCATGACAAGATCAAATAAAGGTGTACTTTTGCTGGAAATCAACACAAAAAGACACAGATCACCAACTTCCAAATGATTTCCAGCAAAAGTACACCTTTATTTGATCTTGTCATTTTCCGCTATGGAGAAAATGATGGGGAGCAAATAGTACCTACGAAGGAAGAAACTGATAATGAAGATGGGGATTCGAGTGATGATTCTAGTAACGATTCGAGTTATATTAGGTTGTTTTGTTAAAGGGTTTTATGTGTATGCTTTGCGATCTGTTAATAATGTGCTTATAGGTATGGGTTCATGGATTTTCTGTTTAATG